>NW_027109908.1:262715-320166 GCF_000696795.3 Halyomorpha halys
TATATAATTATTAAAAAAAAAATAATTGCATGAAAAAATTAGTAAATGTTTCTAAGTAACACTTACGCCTCCTTGTAGTTGTGGATTCCTCTACTGATGGTATCACAGCTACAAAGAAGATAAAAAAATAATATTAATTGATAAAAGAATGAATGTTAAAAAGTATCTTTTCTTTTTATTGTATAATAGTATTTTGTCATTGGTTCCCAACCTATAGAAGGTATCATGGAGGTATCTGGATTATAGCTGGGAAGAAAACAATCAATTATTGGAAGAAGGTGAGTAATGTTGATTAATCTATAAATATCTTATAACATAATACTATGTTGATTCGTTTAATGATAAAAAAAAGATAATTTTTCTTGAAATTATCTTTTCTCATATTATAAAAATAATTATTGTAACTTTTTTAGAAAATTAAATTAAGCAACTGTAGTCATCAAATATACTCAACCCTTCTCATTTAATGAACATCGCTTTTAAAATCTCATTTATTTGGCAATTTTTTTACTTGTGCTACCAGATATTCCCATGGAGGGGAACCATTGCATTTTATTAATTAAAAAGTAAATTTTAAAAAGGGCATTAAGGGTAAAGAGGAGGACTATATAGACATTTTTAAAAATTAATAGGAAAATAAGTTAATGTAAATGAATTGTTATTTTCTATAATCATTTTTATTATGATACAGGGAAAACCTCAGTAAGCTGAATAACATTGGCCACTTTGAGATGGCTTTGAGTAGGTTAGTGAAGTTTTTTATTTATTTTATGTTAATAAATAATTGTTAAACATTAAAAAAAAAAAGTGTTCCTAAATAAAACTTACGCTTCTGTGTAGTGTAGTATTCATCTACACCTGGTATCACAGCTGTAAAAAAAAAATAATAATGCTAATTGATAAAATAATTTATAAGAAAAAAATAAACTTAAATAAAACAATTTACAATTAATCCAAGAAAACACAACATGTTTAAATTGATTTCATTAGAAATTATAATATTAGAAGATCTAGTTATTATTATTTTTTATGGTTTAATTTATGTAAAGTATTTTTTTATTTTATGTTGGTAATAAAGCTATAAATGTTAAAGATTAAAAAAAAAATGAATGGAATATGGTCCGGGTGCGGTCAAAAAAACTCAAATAGTAAATAATTATACCATTTTTATTGAGCCAACGTGGGGCGAAACATTGGTTCAATAAAAATAGTATAATTATTTACTATTTGAGTTTTTTTGACCGCACCCGGACCATATTCCATTCATCTATACACATGGTCAATCATCAATAATCTTCTGTTAAAAAAAAAAAAAAGTGTTTCTAAATAAAACTTACGCTTCTGTGTAGTGTAGTATTCCTCCACACCCGGAATCACAACTGTAATAGTAATTAAAAACAAATTTGTTAATTAATGAAATATTTTATTTGAAAAAATAAAATTAAATGAAAATATATACAATTAATCCAAATAGAAAATACAATTATGACGAAATAAATAAAAGAAGTTACAATTGATTTAATTAGAAATTATAATAATGGAAGATCAAATTCTTATTGTTATTTTCACAATTGAAATTTATACTTTATAAGAAGAAATAAAATTTATTAAAAATACAAAGGCATAAAATAAATAAATATGGTTTTGTTTATTTATGTTGTTCTTTGCTGACCGCACCCCCCGACAAACTTCTTCAAGCATTAATCTACGGTCAACTATCTACACCTCAAAAATACAAACAATTAATCCAAGAAAAAACAATTAATAATGGAATAAATGAAAGAAGTTTAAATTGATTTCATTTGAAATTATAATACTAGAAGATCTAGTTATTATTTTTTTATAGTTAAATTTATGTACTTTTAAGTATTTTTTATTTTATGTTCATAATTAAACCAGATTTGTTAAACATTTTAAAATAATAACTCTTTCTAAATAAGACATGCTGCTTTGTCATATAATATTCCTCCACACCCGGAATCACAGGTGTAATAATGAGAAAAATGTTAATTTCTGAAGTATTTTATTGAATTATGAAAAAATAAACTTTAGTAAAAATATTTACAATTAATCCAAGAAAATGTAATTAATAATGGAATAAATGAAAGAAGTTTAAATTGATTTCATTAGAAATTATAATATTAGAAGATCTAATTATTATTATTTTTTATGATTAAATTTATGTAAAGTATTTTTTTTATTTTATGTTGATAATAAAGCTATAAATGGTAAACATTAAAAAAAAAAAAAAGTGTTTTTAAATAAAACTTACGCTTCTGTGTAGTGTAGTATTCCTCCACACCCGGAATTACAGCTGTAATAGTAATTAAAAACAATTATGTTAATTAATAAAATATTATATTTGAAAAAACAAAATTTAATAAAAATATATACAATTAATCCAAAAAAAAAAAAAAAATACAATTATGATGAAATAAATAAAATAAATTACAATTGATTTAATTAGAAATTATTGGAAGATCAAATTATTATTGTTATTTTCACAATTGAAATTTATGTAAACAATGTTTTATTAAGCAAGGATTGGGACACATTTAAAATAAAAAGGTTTTTAAATAATAATACTTATAATATTCCTCTACACCCAGAATCACAGCTGTAATGAAAAGAAATATTGTTAATTGTTAAAATAAAATTTAATAGAAATATATATATACAATTAATGATTAAATAAATGAAAGAAGTTAAAATTTATTTAATTATAATGCTAGAACATGTAGTTATTGTTATTTTTTTTTCACAATTGAAATTTATGTTAAGAATATTTTATTTTATGTTCATTAGAATAATCTGTAGGAAATATTGACCGCAGTTAAACATAGCGTAGAAAAATTTGAAAAACAAAGCAATCTCGAAAAATTTCTGAGATCCAGTTTTTTTTTGTATGCAAGCTTATGTATGGTCGAAACAGTAAAGTCATATTTAAACAATAATTTTGATTTGGTATTGATGCGGTCGATTTTTCAGTGTGTAAGGCGGAATTACTCAATTTAAGCTTGAAACCATGGATACATGATAGTATTGATAGATAACTGCCTGGTATGCAAGTCTGATGAAAAGGAAGATACATTTCTCTTCTTGGGTACCTGTCCCAAATGTAGTGAAATCAGAATAAAATATTTTGGGCAGCAGACCTGCTCTCCAAAACAATTATTCACTTTGTTAAAAGGCTCTAATTGCAGAGCTCTAAGTAACTAGCTACGACCAGCTATACTAGAAAAAGCTCAATAGGGCAATATTTAAGGAATTAATTTTGTTACCTTTTCTTTTTTTTTTAACGTTAACCATGTTAACCATAACATGAATATAGAGAAAAAATCAAAATTCAAATGATAGATATTCTATGCCAATAAACTATAACACGAGTTATGATAAGAAGATAGTAGGAGGTGCATTCAGCAAAGATATACAAATAAGTAATACTTATTTATATGTGGCGATGATTCAACCTGCATTATAGGCCTTCATTAGGGCTAAAAAACAAAATAAGATAACATACTTAATTCAGAGAAAGTAGAAGTAAAAATAAAATAATGACATACAAATTTTTAATAGATAGTAGTTGTTACTACTAGAAGACAATATATAATTTATAATATTGTAGAGGTAAGAATTATACAAAATAAATGATTAATAATCCACTATCTGATTTCTAATTATTTTTTCATCATTTATTTTGCATAATTCTTACCTCTAAAATATTATATTTTATCTTCTATTATTATGAACCACTATCTACTTAATTTATTGTTATATATATTTCCAAGTTGGTTTGTTATTATTTTCTTTTTCTTTTTCTCTAAATTAAGGTTGTTATCTCGTTTTGTTTTTCATTCCTGATGAACGGTACAAATAAAAAAGGTTTGCTTATGTGTATATCTTAGCTGAACGGGCTCCCCGACCATATTCTCCTCATATCAATCTGCGGTCAACTATAAACACCATATAATAACATAAGTTAATTTAATAACTATCTTACATAATTGAAATTCATAATTTTATAAATAAGTTATATATCTACTTAATTTATATTTTTCATAGAAAACAAAACAAATTAGGGATTTTGATTTGTGAAGAGAAAAATCTCTCTATTGTTAAGAATGAAAATAATTTCTTTTTCCAATAATAACAATAATTAGAAATAATAACAGTGACTAATATAATAACAAAAGTTCTTTGTCCCATCCTTTTCTCAAGAATAAAAATATGTTTTAACACTGGTTTATCTCCATTTATTTTATATTTTAGTATAGCCATAAATTTTATTGTATTGCATTTAAAAAGAATTATTATTAATATTATTATTATGATAAAATTTGATCCTATAAATGACTATGATATATGACTATGATCCTATAATTGACTATGATCCTATAAATTTTATCCGCGCTCTTTTCAATAATGCAATGACGTTGGGCTCCCCAAAAAGTTCCTTCAGCTCCTCATTTCTTCTTCTTCAATTTTCAATTTCTGAGCCTCCTCCCCATATTCTTCTCAATAATTTTCTCTCCCAGTAGTTAAGCAGCTGTTCCGAATTTCTTGTCAAGGGTTATGTTTCTCCCCCATAGATCACTACTAGCCTCACGATGGTTTTGTAGATGACCACTTTCATTCTTTTAGAGAGAGCTCTAAATTTTAGTACTTTTTGCAGTGAGAAATAATATCTATTTTGTGCTGCTACCCTGGCCTCTATTTCGCTCCCTACTTTGTTGTCATCTGTAGCCAGGCTTTCCAGGTACTAAAACTGGTTTACATAACTGCAACTGTGGTCTCTGAAGAGACTTTGCTATTTACTTGCTTATTCCTTCTCAAACTTTTCATGTACACCATCTTATCTTCATTAACCTTGAGGTCTAATTTAAATGCTGCTTCTTCGAATTCCTGGGATGTTCCTATTAATGCAGTTTGGATTCTAGCACCAATGACCTAATCATCGGTCTATGCTAAATGAACTGAACGGATTAGTTATAATTGAATGAATAGCTACTTCTCATGCTATATTAAAAAGAAGAGGACCCAGAGGATCACACTGTATCAAGCCATTCTCCACAGAAAATTCTAGGGGAGTGAATTTCCAAGCTTAACTGTTAATATTCATTAGTATCATTAAAGAATTCATCGATAAATATATCTGAAATTAGTGAGTATTAACTATTCAGAGTCAGTGCATTTTATTTTATTCAAATTGAGGATTATATTATTATTTTTTTTTCTGATAGATTTATTTATTGATAGATATTACAATCTGCCACACAGTTGTGGGCAATAGGTAATAGTGATGAATGATCTCATACATACTAAAAAAAACAAAAAAAAAAAAACAACTCTCTGAAAATATATACAAACAAAAGAATAAACAAGATGAACATAATCAAACTATCTATATTATTATTAAAATACAACTTTTTTTTTTTTATCAAAGATCAATAATAGTTTTTTGTTAGTCAAATTAAATTATAGACTATGTAATAAAACTTACATTGGTATGTAGCATATTCCACTGCTGGAACTGAAGGTTGGATTACTGAAAAAAAAAAGTTTGGTGGTTAAAATAAATACAATATTTATTCCAGAAATTTATTATTTTATATTATGAGGTTATTATTATTTAAATTAATGTGATGTGACAAAACATGTATTTCTGTAACTATGTATTACATATATAAGTAAGTGAAAGTGAAAAAGAAATGTTTATCGAAATGTTCGTACAATCCCTCGTAAATAATAAATGAAAACTAATATAAAAATGATGAATGAATAATAATCTTCCTTGTTTAAATTAAATTAGATTTTACAATGACAACAATGTTTTGGGTTTATCCCCCATCTTCAGGTTGTTGCTATATTGTCCTGTTGCAGTATAATGCAAAGATTTTGCAATAATTTGCTATTAATAATATTAATACAGTCATCATTCATAACCATATTTTTATCTTCTTAAATTAATATCTTGTATTGGAAGAGTTTATTAAAAACTAATATGAAAATGATGAATGAATAATAATCTTCTTTTTTTTAATTATATTAGTTTTTACAATGTATAACAATATACATTGTCAATAGACAACAATCTGAAGATGGGGGATAACACCGAAACGTTGTAGTCATACTAATATAATTTAAACAAGAAATATTATTATTCATTTATGATTTTCATATTAGTTTCTAATAAACTCTTCCAGTAGAAGATATTAATTTAATAAATGAAAAAATAAAATTGATTGAATTATCATGAAAAACAACTTAGATGTTTTTTTTTTTATTTTGCACTTGAGTATATATTTACTGATTGCATGCCTCTCAATTCTGCATTACAATGTACTCTCTTTTAATTCAAATATTCTATGAAATACTTTCATTAATGATAATAATAATAAATTTGTTTCAAATCATTATTCAAATTAATAAAATTTTGTTTATTAATTGACAGAATTCAGACTAATTTCACATTAAAAAAAATTAATTATATTCCTTATCACTAAATATTAAAAGAAAATATAATATTTTTTCCAAATAAATTTTGTTAAAACATAAGTTTATATATAGATTAGTCTGTCAGATAAAATTATTTTCTATTACAATTTGATGGTTTTTAGTTTTGAATAGTTCATTCATTTATTTAAATTTTTGTTTTTAAAGCATTTTAATATAGCTCACTTTTCACATAAAGGGTTTTAAAAATAAAAAAATAGTTTTGACTGCGTTGCCGATACGGTCATTTTCATCTGATTTTCGGGTATTTGTCACCTCTGAGAGTGGGAGAGGGGGGTAATTGGGGATTTTGGGTAAGATGGCTTTACATTATATGTAGGTTTTTAACACGAGGGTGGTGGATAAAAATAAACTGTTTTTACTAGCTTATTAGTTATGGTTAAATAATATAAAAAGTTCTTACTGTAGTTAAATTGGAAAGAGTTTTCATATCGGGGCCTGTGCTTTCCCAAGCACTTATAAAATATTTATACTGCTCTGAAAGTGTATTATTACTTTAGAAATGATCATATCATCTGGTATACCATTGTCTAATGACTTTAATCTAAATGCCAAATTTTTAATTGAGCTTATGTTGCTTGCCAAGTTTATCCCAGTCTTAAATTTAAAATCAAAGAATTCTTGCAAAAGATCAAACTTTTGCTAAGAAACATCTCTCTAATATATATTACATATTCTGGAATACATTTGACTTGCAGTAGTACAAGTCAAAATATGAGTCAATGCTCTCTGATTTATTTTGGGTTACTATTAATTTTTGGGCTTTAGCATCATTTTGCATATAGACATTATATTCTTTACTTTGCTGGTTTCTGGGAGGCTGAAAATCTTCAGGAACAATCTCAAACAACCAGATGGCTTTTAAGAAGACGTTTACCTCGAATTTCCATATTAGGAAGTTCTCATGTCCTGTCAGCTGCTCAATTTGATTTATTTCATTAAAGCTGTTGAGATCCATTTTATATTACTGGTTGCAGTTAAATGTTTTTACTTGACGAAGTATTTGAACTTGAACAAACACTACCGCACTATTTTTACTGTCTTACTACAAATTTTAATTTCGAGAACTGTCTGGGCCCATAAGCTGTTGAACGTGGGGGTGGTGGAAACAAATAAAATGTTATTACTGTTATTTTTGTTTTATTAGTAACAGTTAAGTAACAGTAGGTGTGTTAGTGTAGTGTCCCACTAGTCCTCTATTTTTTCTAGTTAATCCTTAAATACTTCTATTACTAACAAGTTATTATTTATTTTTAGACATAGAATTTTCGAAAATAGCACTTAAAACATTTATGGCACGTAAAATATTTATTGGGACCCGAAATAGATTTATTTTTGAGGCCTGGGATGAATATAATTTTTGGGAGCCTGGGGCGGATTATTTGAACTTTAGAACATAGAAGAATGCTGGAGTAGAGTTATTTTTTATTCCTGTGTTAGATATAATTTTGGATCATTGGAAGACCTGGTTTTAGGTCTGTGGTGGATTATTTTTTGAACCCTGGTCTGATACAATTTTAGGTTCTTGGGAAAATTTGTCCGTGGTGTATTTGTTTTTGGGGCCGGGTAGATTCATTTTCGGGCTGATATAATTTTATGTTTTTGAGTGAATATATAAGCCGATGAAGCAAGACTCTTGGTCTTTAAGAAGTCCATTTTGAGAAGAATATTTGGAGTAGAGAGGGCAATGCACTAAGAAGAAAGAAGAACGCGGAGCTATCGGCTTTGTACAGACACAATGACGTCAAGTTTGTAAGGTTGGGTAGACTCCGATGGGTGGGTCATGTGGTGAGGATACGCGGCGATGAAATCTCAAATAAGGTCCTATCCGAGCAGCTATATGGAAAGAGAAGAGTGGGTAGGCCGAATATTAGATGATTGGACGCTGTATCTACGCATGGCCGGGTCCTTCTGGGAACCCTAAACTGGAGAGTTGCAGCAGAAGACAGGACGGGCTGGCGGAAGCTATTAGTGGAAGCCCAGGCTCGGTAACGAGATGTCGCGCCAATCATGATGATGATGGGCGAATATATAAGAATAATATTCTTCTGCATATCGTCATTACAGTTGGTAAGATTGATATGTTGCGACAATTCACTGTCAAGGTGTATACGTATTGCAGTTAATGGGACATTTAGTCCAATGACATTACTTGTACTATTAACGATCACGCCGGACCCAGTGCGACATAACTGTCATGATTCTAACTACCAGTTACACCATTGTTGTAGAACAGTTACATCGTAGTAGAAGTTAACACTTTTGCACCAATAACGGAAATTTTAAAATAATTTCACGACTGTCAAGGCGTATACATGGATAGTTAACAGTTGCTGTTGTTGATTGTTGCTTAAAGGCGTAAAACCCTCTGGTCATCAACGCCTATGGGATGGCCTATGGTTAACAGTTGCTTAACTGACATTACTTGCACTATCAACTATCACACCAGAGCTCTAGTGTGACTGCACAATCATGACTGTAACAATCATACAGTTAAAGTTATAACAATACTCCAGTGCGAGCGTATATTTTTCAAGTTAACCGATTATTTTCAAGGCGTATAGTAAGTATTTTTATACTGATTTAAAAAAAAAACCGAGGTTATTTCATATTCCTCAATTTCGCATTAATATCATTTCTTCTTATTCGGCTCAATATTCTGCAAAATACTTCGCATTTTTCCTGTTTAAATTATAATATCTTTTTTAATTTGACATAAGTCAATAAGGAAAATTTCATATTACAAAATATCAATTTTGATCATATTATCCGTAAATATAATTATTAACGCAACCTCTGCTAAGTTTGTAAAGTAGACAGACTCGTTTAATACTTCTCTGCTAAATATGGCCGATATCATATTCGACTTCAGCATGGTCAGGGGTCCGTTAAAAATTGAGTAGTTTCGTAAATGACGTAAAATTCGCGAATGAGGTTTTCATTTCAAGTGCTTTGTTTTTATCCCATTCTTGGCTGTTTATTAAGACACCCAGACTGGAATCGAAGCAGTGCCGTTGCAGCCAATAGGTTAGTCTTAACTCACTCGCCTACAATGGCATCATATCTCAAGTCTTATTAGTAAGAAATAAGTTTTAAAAATATTACCTTTTGAACCTTTCTTGCCTTTCGACTTTCCTTCGCTAGATCCTGAGCTCGAGTTAGATCCAGAATTAGATCCTGATCCAGAACCAGATTTGTTCCTTATCTTCTTGCTCTTCTTCTTCTTCTCTCCAGAGCCAGAATCGGAAGAGGAGTCGGCGAAAACGACCGACAGGATCACAAGGCCGACCAGCAGGGTAGGAATCTTCATCTTTGATCTGAAGTGTTAACTGAACGACAGACGGTTTTCCGGGGTCCTTAAGTAGCCAGAATATTGTTTTTTGCATTGGAACACTTGAGCTAATATTTAACGTATTGGCTTCTTGAACAAATGTCTGATTAATTGACAACAGTAGTGCGTTATTTAAATTAGGTTATGGAAAGTACGTTGTAAATGGAGTTTATTTGATATATTTAGCTGGATTCGAACCTCAGACGTTTGCTTTGACGTTTTAAGGTTCTAAAAATAAAGTTTTAAATTGAGTCGAAGATCAAATTACCATTGATTCCTACAATTATATTCTGTTTACGCAAGGTTGGCAATGCTACATTCTATCTTCAATAGAAAATATAGTTTAAAACCAGTAACAGCCATTCTCATATTTATAATAATATTAAGGCCACTACTAATGTAAGGTTATGAGGTCTGGGTTGTAGGATCCTATATGAAAGAAAAAAAATACAATCATTCTAAAACAAAGACCTCAGAATCGCAGTAAATGTCGTTTGGTTTATAAGACATTGTCAATTACGTCGCGAACTACAATTGGAACCAATAGATCAAGTCATTTTACAAAATATCGTCCCCTGTTACAAGCAGTTAAAGGTGCTGTAGCTAACGTTGGAAATCCAACTTCGTCATGAAGTAATGCAAGAAAGCCCACCTAAATTCTCAAAAAGCACCTGAGATTCCGTGATTCAGTTTCCAAAATGCCGCCGTCTTCTAGTATCTAACCCTCTTTGACTATGAATGCCTAGTGTATGGAGAGCAAGAACTGAATTTTAAAATATCAATGAATTCATTTTCAGTGTCCCCAGATGCTCTCACATATCTTACTGTTAGCGGAATACCGAGTAAGGGTAATAATTGTCCGAGCAAGGGTAGCTTAATCATAATTCTCAACGCTTAGAATAAAGTTACTTCTTTGTATCTTCTTATTCTAATCCTAAAAAACAAAAAAATAATTCTATATTTTTGAACTTGTCGAGGTGGGAGGTGGTTGTAATTGATTATTTAGTTCTAATTCCAATTTAATAAATGAGACACTCTACTACAGAAGGCCTCGACTTTGATTGCTCATTATGTTAGGTAGATGGAGAGGAGATGAATAGACTTGTTGAGTTTTACGGGTGAATGAAAACTTCACTCAGTAGGGTACTAGCTTACGGTCATGAAGGGGATGGCAAGTCCTACAGGAACTAGCTGTAGGTAGGGATGGGATATCGATATCGATATTATCGAAATTGTCGATATTTTGATATCGATATCCAGTAACCGATAATATCGGAATATCGATATTTCTCTTCGATAATATCGGAATATCGGTTTCTAAAAAAAAAAAAAAAAGGTCGCACTTTAATAGTAGAGATATATAAAAGAAATGTATAAATCATGATGTACTAGCTTTCGTCAGTGAAGGGGTTAGCTAGTTCTACTGAAACTATCTTACGATCGTGAAGGGAATGATAAGTTCTAGAGGAACTAGCTTACGGTCGTGAATGGGATGGCTAGTGGTACAGTACCAGATTTAGGTGCTTATGGAAGAATTGCATGTATAGGATAGAGGAGTGATCCAGAGAAGGTAAATTCACAGGAGAGTGAATCAAAAGTACACAATAATAATAAAGGCTTAACGAACCCGAAGGTTCGATGCCGATACTACCAAACGCTCTGTGCATACATCCCTCCAGTGACGCCCCTCCAAACCTAATTCCACTAAATCTAGTTTAACACAATCCTCCCATCTACGTTTCGATCTACCCCTCGGACGTTTACCCGTTGGATCAGTGTTTATTACCATTTTAGGGATCCAAAAGTTCATTATACATTTCCATAAATAGTATTAGAAAAAACTGATTCCACTAGGAGTACTATTCTCTTCCTCCTAAGAATGAAAAATCTTTGAAAGGGATTTTCACACTTTTTTTTTTATCAATTTTATGCATAGTGAACTCTGTGAGCTATTAAACGCAATCGAGAGATGCTAAGTCTAAGAAGATTCTATTCCAGTGTTTATTGATTAAACCAATACATTAATGAATATGAGAACACATAAAATTGTTATTGAATTTGTATAATTAAAGTATTTACAAAGAATAATACATATATCAAAATACAACCTTCTGTTTTGCACATTCCAAGAATTTCTTATTCAATTATTTCTAACATTCGTCTAATACTAAATTAAATATGAGTTAATTACCTATCATTTTGATTCTAATGATATTTATTTCTGTCCACTTTGTTTCTTATTTACCGCTAATCGAAATTACTGAATGTAGTACAGTCAAGTGGGGATCAAAAGTAGTTTCGGTAGAAATTTTAAGAAAACTTTCAATTATAGTTTTCGAGGTCTTAATTATGAATTTCAACTTTTTCGGTGAAGAAATCCACTCCATTAGACTGAGGGCGGTAACTGCTGATGCTGAATGATGACCCAGAAAAATAAAAAATATATATAATTTTTTTAAAAATATCTTTATTGAAATTTACAACTGTATATTATATAATAGATTCAGTAAATTTTATCTTAGTTAAAATGGAGTGTTACATCCTACCCATTGGCAGCACTCTAATGACATTTTACATGGAAGAGAATGTAAGGTTAGAAACTAGGGGGTTAGAGTGGTTAGGGAGTTTATAATAGAAGAAGTGATATCTGGTTCGGGCTAGACCGGTTACATAGGAAACATTAACTTCTTTATGTATGATTTTATTTGTGGCAAAGTAAGGAGCATTGAGGATTTTGGATTGTAAAGATTGGATACGAGAGGAATTCGAAGGCTTAGTGGAGCCCCAAAGCTCAACTCCGTATGTCCAGATAGGCCTTATTACAGTCATGTAGATCAGTCTTTTGCAATGAATTGGAAGTTTGGACCGTTCGTCTAGTAAGTGCTGTAAAAGTCGAAATCGACGTGCAGTTTCCTGTCTTTTCAGTTTTGAGTGAGGATTCCAGGTTAATCGTTTATCCAGATGTAGTCCAAGGTAGCGGATCTGTTCGACAGGGTTAAGAGTAACATCATTAAATGAAACTGTAGGGCAGTCGGTAGGCTTGCAACGAAGGGTAATGGTGATTTGTTGGAATTTATCTTAATCCTCCAATTACGACACCATTCTTCGAGGGCTGTGATATGGGATTAAATATAAAAATGGATTTAGGGAATATAATATTGCTTAATTTAGGATTGTTGCTAAAACAATGTAAGGTTTAAATGAAAGAAACCTGGAATAATATTAATTTATGATTTTATTTTTTTTTTTTTTGCGATGTCAATTCCAGGTGGACATTAGAGAACAAAAAGTAAAATAAACTTAAAATGAGTCAATTTCAGAATTTCAACAAAACTTTTAAGGTAAAAAAATATCAATGATTTGACTTCAACTCTATTTTAACACATTCCAGTTAAGAGGTTTGAGTAATAAGGTTGCTAAATGCTATTTACAGTGTCCCTATTTAAAGGTTTGTCCCCAAACACCTCAATTATTTTTACTTCTACTTACCTATGTATGAAATATTTAGTAATAGGAAGTATTGCTATTGTGAATAATTTTTATCTCGAGTTTTTGACGGGTGAGGTGAGGTGGGTACAAATAAACAAGTCACAAAATGGTCTGTTTGTGAACAGCCTCAAAAAAGAAAATATGTAAGAAACAGAAATTAAATATTTCAGGCTTGCATATTCCTGGGATGTGTTGGAAAAAATTTCGCTAATATTTACCGACCGGAAGTGCCAATTTATAGAATCGATTTTCACATTTTTTTGTATTTTCTTAAAAATGGCTCTAAAGAGTTTTATTAAATTCGGCAAATCTATGTAGAATTAAATTTCCTTTAATATCAGCTAGGTCCTGTCCTTAACAATCCCAGATAATCCTCTGGGCCATCTTGAAAGAAGAACATTTAATTTAAAGTAATGAATGGTTCCATCCCAAGATTACCATGTGTTCTTAAACACTTATCATATTTACTTAATGTGTATTTTTGTTTAATACGATGAATTTATCATCACCCAGATATACATATAGCATACCTCCTATATGTATGTACCAGATATTCAATAACATCATTATAGGAGGGTATGAAAAAAAAAAAAAAAAAATTAATACGATGAACAGGGCCGGAAAATCCCCAACTCCATCCTCTACCTTGGTGTGACTCTAGACCGTCACCTTACTTTCCGCCTCAAATCTTATAGACTTACCACTTGCTCACATCACCGCAACTTTCATTGCGCTTGAAGCTTCAAATCTATAAATCCATAATCCGACAAACTTTGCTTCATCGTGCCCCACTTCTGAGACACCTCTACAAAACCACACTGAACCGACTGTAGAGCTTCCAGGGATCTGTCCTCCAGATGGCCAAGAACAGTGTCATCCGAGAAGAGCTTCATCTCCCCACTATGGCGGAGTATATAGGCCGACGACACATTAAATTCTTTGATGGGTTGAAGGCCTGCTGCAACTCTGTTCCGAGTAATCGCCCCTCCGCCAAGACATGGGAAGTGGCAGAGCACGGTCTTTGGATTCTAATGTCTAAAGTCGACTAATTCACATTCTAAGCAGGGGAACGGCCCTTTCCCGTTCCAATAATTCAACTGGCATAAGCCACCACAACACCACCTGGACCTTGCACATCACCTTAAAAAGCCACAAGGATATCGAAGGAATTACAACAGATATACATATACCTACCTATATGTATGTATTCAATAACTTATTTCGTCATGGAGGTACGAAAAAAAAAATATTATGTTGCCAGAGATCTATGCTTTAGAACATTTGGCTTTCGTGAGGGCTTTTTTATTTTGTACTCCAGCACTGTTTCACTGAGGTGTGGTGTTCCACATGGATACTTTCACCAGTGTTGTTCTCGATTTATACTGCTGATGTGATAGTGTTATGGTTGTCATGGTTAAATAAAACACTGGCGATATCTGCCTAGATAAGGGGGCATAGTTTTGAGAAGGTTACGGTTTGGTTTTGAACGCGTTACGATTGTTCAATACGAAGTGATTATTGTTTATCAGCCCCTATGTCTTTACTGTTTGTATAAGATACCACCATATAAGTAATGTTATCGTTTAGGTTTTGTTTTTCTAAATTATGGTGTTCTACTTGAATGGGCGGTCATCAACACTAGAAGTAGGGATGTAGTGCAGTGCGTGGCAACATTTTTCAGCACGTCCTGGATAGGAGAATTGGCAAGAGTCGCCTTCATAGTTCTTGGGAAGGTGAGACGGTGGCCGAAAAGGAGGTAAGTGACTACCCTGTCTGGCAGGAGTTCACCCGAGGACTACATGGGGTTGTGTACATATATACATTCAACATTTGTTTATATAGCTCTTCTTATTCTTTCTTATAAATATACACTGATTTCAACTTGTTAATTTACTTATGTTTTTTTTTGTAGTTGTTCGCTTAATATCACGTTACTTCCACAGGTGGGCAGGTATCACCCATATGGTTGCTGTTATCTACATGTAAAGGTATTCGCCAATGGTCATAGTTCGATAATTGTTTATACAGGGGTATATGGTATTTATATCCTGGCCATATTGAAGTTATCGTTTTGAAGTTTTCCTTATTTCCAAGGGAAACAAAGTAACGAGAGGCTTAAGGAGCGATTTATTCTGTATTGTTTATTTTTTTATTTTTTGTGTTTATCTTTTTTATTTGAACTCACCCCCTTCTCCGCTGAGCATGGGTAAATATGAACGATAAATAAATACCTAAAGATAAATCAAAATTTGCGTTCATAACAGGCGACAACTACGATAGCCGCCTACGCGGATGATATTGTGATATGTACGAGAGGCACCAGCTGGAATTTTTTAACTTGAAGTAATTTCTTTTGTCGTCATACCAAAGGAACCGCCGGGCCTAGTCAGAGACCTGATCGGCAAAACATTAAAATCAGGAAAATACAGCTAGTTCTATCAAAGAAGAAATCCGCCTTAATTTAAACATGAAAGATAGGAAAAAGACCGACTTTCACCGAAGGTCATTGGAGCTACTCACCCCCTCTGCAAATTGAAAAACCAAACAGAAATCAAAAGAAGGAGGAGTCAGAGTTTGCAGGGAGAGAATAAGCAAAAAGGGCAGGAGGGACAGAGTTGGACACAGTCTGGGAGAGAAGGACACTTGAAGAGAGTCTGAGAAGAGCACAGCCCTGGAAGAGGAGAGTCTGGAGGAAGAGAGAGCGGCTGTCCGGTTGGAGGCCAGAGGAGGAAGTCACCCATCGCAGGGATTCAGCAGCGGTCGCGGCAAGGGGCGGTATGACGTGGGGCTCAAGATCCGCTTACCTACTACAGCAAAGCTTGACAAGTGAATTAAAACAAGTAAGACCTTTTCTGTTGTAATTTGAATGGCAATAATAGAATTAATAAATTAGAGTCAGTATAAATATCAAAGATCCCAACTGGTACTTCTCAATTCATAATATAATAATTAAAGTATAAGGAAACAGGTCTACCATGCTCTCTCATAATATTATTCTTGCTAATGTATATATGATTGCAAATATAAAATATGTAACAAAGACTTTACTATATGAATAATCATCCCTGCATGCCACCTCATATATAAAAGCATAGTAAATTGGCGAACACGATACCGTTGGAAAGGAACTCCAATGATTAATTATAGATACTCATATCTAGATATACCACGTCGAGGGGTTCTATGGATCTAGTGTTTAAATTAAATATAGAGCATACTTTTTCAGTCAGCATAGTTTTTCAGGAACCGATAGAGATACATAATATAAATACAAATAAATATAAATATATAATATAAATACATTAATATATGAATAAATTTCAATATAACCCCTAGTCGGAGGGGGAACCCCCGAAGCCCCGTACACGGCAATCGCTATCTACAAAAGCAGCGTTAACACCACATGGACTGCAAAGTTTGTGAAGAAATCTTTCAACGGATGAGCTATCTTGAAGAAGAGAAGTGAAGAAGAGTTCAAAACTGCCGAGAACGCTCCAAGTGGCAAATTCAATAATTATTCCATACAACGCAATGGTTTATTTGGGTATAAAACTGGACCGTTATTAGCTTGTAAAGTTTTGTACCCATTTATGTCAGAAAACGAAAACGGTCAGAAGGAAATCCTATCGCCTACACTATCTCCTGATATCATCGACCCTTTCACTACTGTTAAAATTACAATTTTATAAAAGCATACTCCGTTCAGCGGTTTTCTACTGGGCCCCTTGTTTATTCACCACACCTATGGTACGGGGCACCATTCACAAAACTTTCAAAATTCGATCCTGCGGAAGATCGTCCGGATTACAAAATGGAAGAAGGAGAAACCACCGGCTCTTCACAAACTACTTGATGTTCCAACGACCCCGGACTCTATTAGGAGGAGTCATATTAAATTCCTGGACTCAACATTAAACTAACCCACTGTTCCAAACATTACAACCAGCGCCTCCACCAGTGTTGTGGCAACAAGTAGGATTATAGCCACTTTTAAATACGTTTAAGCCTTTTTCACATACCATTGGTGTGCCCCATCACCAACTATTATACAATGTTTCATGCCGCTTTTCAATTTCAGGCGCTTTTTAAATATTGCTGGATTTAACTGTCTTAAAGTTCCCTCTTCCCATTTTAAGGTAATATTTCAAAAGTGATATAGTGCTCCCCGGGGGTGATATGATCTCCGCTTATGAGATTGTGACATGTCGTACATCGACCAACCTACTCACTATAATTGTCTGTTTAAAAGGTCTGATAAGTAAGGCTACCATGGAGGGCGGGAGTGGAGGGTTTCATGTTGTTTTCCAATTTCAGGCGCTTTTTAAATATTTCCTGATTAAACTATCTTAAATTCTCCTGTTCCCGTTTTGAGCTAATAATTCAAAAGTGATATAGGACAGGTCTTAGCGCAGTGGATCCGGCGGAAGGATTACCTTTTTTCTGTGTTATGATCTCTTCTAGTGAGATTGTTAACATCCTTCAACACATCGACCACCACATTTATGTTTTAAATTTTTTTATTTATTTTATTTTATACCAGATCGGCCTGGTATGGGCCTTACATGGTTGATATGATTATATTATATATATTTTTTTCACAGTTGATTATGGGAGGTATAGTCTCGTACAAAAGACACCCCTAACTATATACAATGTTGTTATTAAAAGAAGAAAAAATAAAATAAAATAAATAGATAAGAGTAATTCTTCTTAATACAAGAGGTATGTAAAATTAATAACAAAAAAATAATGATATTGGTACACTTAAATAAAACGAACAATTGCCCTCTAATAGTGAAAAGAAACAAGTTAATTTGAAAAAGGGACGAGAGAAGAAAAGAAAAAAAAATGAATAAATAAAATGAGTAATAATAAGTAAAATTGAGGATTTGTGAATATGAATTAATTTTATATTTAATAAAATTTATGACAGAATGTCCTGCAGCAGTCTGGGCTTCAGTATTTGGGTTGAGGTTGGGTTTCCCAGGTTGTAGGTCACAGCTCCTGTAACTGTCGGCAACTGGGAGTGGAACTTCATGAACCGTTTTTTTATGTGATCCTCTATTGACTCCATCTGTAATTCGCGATGCGATTGGCTATTTCTTATGAACCAAGGAGCATTAACTGCGATTCTTAGGACTTTATTTTGAAAAGAATGTTTTAAAATGAAACCCAGTTTCAGCGAAAAACAAAATCTCAACACACAGCATACATTAACTATCACACTATAATTTCGAATAGAGGCTTTGAAAAAAATAAATAGAAACATCTATACAGTTTTAAATTTCATTAAACTAAAATAAAATATAAAACCCTTCATAACGGCTAAAGTATAGTTAGAATCAGAAACAATACGCGTTGATTCATATTTGATTTATTAAATTCTCTATTTATGGTTATATTTGTTCAGCCTCAAGGAAGTATATAACGCATGACCTTCCGAACGTTAAATTACGTTAGCAGGAAATTGGGTACAGATAATTTATTTTATGTCCGGAAAACATAGTTCATTAACGTCAGAAGGGTGTTATTTGGACGTGTTGATTGTTTATTGTTTACTAAGATGTGGTTAATGTATGATAACATTAGTTAACTAAATATAACAGTATTGACTCATAATTAACATTCTACACAACAAATGTTTGTTTTAGTTCCCGAATTATTCCTCAGTTACCGGGCTGGGTAGTCGTGTCCAAAAAAAGCTACAATTTTTGTTTTTTGAATACACAGATGCAATTTTTCAAACTAAAATTCATCTCGCAATTTCATAAGACATTTGTAAGAACAAAAATGCATAGGTGATTTTAAAATTTCGATATGAATCGGAAAATATATTTTTTGAGTTATAAACATTAACAAAATTAGTTTTTTAGAATTTACATTTTCTTTTAGGTTAATCTTAAACTCCTTTGAAATGATAGTACAAGAGGTGGAGGCCCCCCTCCGGCCGGATTCGAACCGACGCGGCCGCATTTCCCAGGCTGCAAAGAACTGCCCCTCTACCACCTGGCATACGGACGGCTTAATTAATTAATTAATTATACAAATTGGTCCTCCGTTAATTTGAAATAAATTAAGTATGATAAAAAGTGAAAATAAGACCTCTTATTGTGGTTTAGCCAAAAGGGTTAACAATATGGGGTAGTTGTTAGTAGTTAAAGTAATTTCGACTAATTTTGATTTGAGAAATTTTGAAATGGCGCTAGATGAATAATAGAACATATAGTGGGTTTCTTGGTTGATTGTCGTGTTTTTCTATTGAAGTTTCGATGGAACTTGACTGGTTTTCTCTCTTGTGCTCTCTTTCCACATCCTGCCTCTGTCCCTCTTGTCTCTCTTGTCTAGGTATCATGAAGAACTAGTTACCCATAGTGAATTGTTGAAAAGTTGCAAAAAATGGTGTCACTTTAATTTGACTGTGTTCACTCCCCAATCTGTTACGGCCAATATGGCTACAGGGACTCTACTGCCTCTTGCATTTGTCACTAGATTTTTTTTTTCCGATCCCTCTAAAAAAGAAAGAAACAGTGAATTAGTGAGTGCTTTATTGTGAAAAGAAAGGAAATAAATCGTGTTGTGTATTACCTTTTACTACCTTTGGTATTTTAAGGTTACCTGTAATGTTTATTGTTATTTATGAAATATCCATTCTAGATGGTGCTATTTTTAAATCCGGAAGAGCCTCCTCGTGTTGTATCGCATAGAAGATAGAAAAATAAAAACATTAATTAATAAAGACGATAATGGTAAAATAATAAGAAAAATAGTCAGAAGTCAAAAAGAAGTGTGGTGGAGGGGGAGAGGGGTGCATTAGAAGATGGAGTTATAAGGTGATGTTGATAGGGTTTTTGGAACCTTTCCTGCACTGCCACCTCGCAGGAAGGGGGGATGGGGTGATAGACTGGAATACTGGATTGAAGGAAGCAGGGAGACTGTCAAAGAATGTCACTAGATGGTAGCATTTCGAAATTTTATTCAAAATGCTTGATGAGGCTTCCTCAAAAAGTATCCATTAATAATGCGTCCTTTTCAGCCGAACTAAACGCTAGAATGTCTGTAAAGCTTACAGAGCCCTCTATATCTAAGCAATACACTTCTTGGAAACATGTATAATGTTTCTTATCCAGCAGTTCGTATATTTTCTTCTTTACATTATTGTGCCGGTGGGTGACAAGGGGGCATGTTGCTAAGATATTTCCCCAATAAATTAGCTTGAGTTTCTGAATCTCGGCCAAAATTTATAATTTTTTTTTTTATAAGAATTTCATTATTTCGATTATGGCAAAATAAGGATGAAAAAAGTATTGAACTATCAAATCATATAGTGGGTTCTGAGAAGTGCACATTCTATATAGTATCTCACTCTCATGTTATTGGTTGATATAAGGAGAGCATATTAATTTTAATTATTGTTTAGAGATAGTAAGAGCTTAAGCTTGGTTTCTTAAATGTTTTGGATACAAAATTAACAAATAATAGCCCATTGCATCGGGAATTGCAGATGGAGTCAATGGAGGATTACATAAAAAAAACGATTCATGAAGTTTCACTCCCAGTTACCGACAGTTGAAGGAGCTGTGGTCTACAACTTGGGAAACCCAACCTCATCCCAGAGGCTGAAACCCAGTCTGCAGGGTGCTGCAGGATATCCTGTTATGAATTCTGTAGTTGTCAATTCTATTATTTACATATCTTTTATTTTTTTAATGAGGTGTAGATAGTTGACCGTAGATTTCTGATTGGAGAAGATGGTCGGAGAGTGCGATCAGCAAAAAAATAATAATGATAATAATAATAAAGGCCTAACGAACCCGAAGGTTCGATGCCGATACCACCAAACGCTCTCTGCATAAATCCTTCCAGTGACGCCCCTCCAAACCCAATTCTACTAAATCAGTTTTAACGCAATCCTCCCATCTACGTTTCGGTCTACTCCTCGGACGTTTACCCGTTGGTTCAGTGTTTATTAACATTTTAGGGATCCGCTCGTTACTAAGTCCTACAACCTTACGTGGCCATCTTATACGCCGTAATGCAATAACTTGAATCATATTTACCGAGTGTAGGTCCCTTAATTCATCGTTGTGTATTCTTCTAAATTCTCCCATTAATTCATTCTTTTTTGGTCCGAATATTTTGCGTAATACTTTATTTTTGAAAACCTTAATACGCTGTTCATCCCTTAGTGTAAGAGGCCACGACTCACATCCATAAAGAACGGTTGGAAGGATAATAGTTTTAAGAAACAAATAAATATTTTTTTATCTATTCATGTTTTTCTTTGCTGACAGCACCCCCGGACCATCTCCGATCTTTTATTTTTTTCTCTTCGTCTTTTTTTCAAATGAACACTTTTATCCACCGATTAGAGGAGAATTGTTTGTTTTGTTAGGTCTGCGAATGTTGTTATTTTTGTTATTTACTTTTCTCTCTTATCATGAATTATTATTTTTAACTATTTAATTTATTAATTTTTTTTTATAATGTTATATCTAGTGAGGAGTGTCTTTTGTGCGCGACCAATCCCCCCCATAATCAACTGTTAAATAAAAAAAGTTAACTAGTAGAAAACCAGGTTCCTAATAGGGATAGAAATCGGCTTTCGCAACGGGAAGGGAGAGTTCCGTAATAGAAGGGTTCAAATGCCAAAAATTTGTTAGGCGGGGCCTTGATAAAATATTTTATTGGAGAACCATATAGTTTATTTACTCATATTTAACATACCTTTCTGATTAATTCAATAAGCAGCACATCTATGCATAGTGTATGGCATCTATGGAGAAATATACCAATTTATCTTTGGTCTGATATTATCTGGGGAGTGAGGGTGAATAAAAATACCCTGATAATCATTTATGCTTATTTTTGGAGAAATTTATCAATTTATCTCTGACCTGATATTACATAGGTAGTGGGGATGAATAAATATACCCGATAATTAAACCAAGTTTATCTTTTATCACTATTTATGCTTATTCCTGGGAAAAAAAATTATCAATTTATCTCTGACCTGATATTATCTTAGGGAGTGAGGATGAATAAACATACTCTAATGACTACACTAATTCTATCAATTATCATAAGAACAAAGACAGACTGTTAGACTTGAAACATATGGTGCAAGGAGATTATGTTGAAGCAGTTCGGAGGCATTGATTGCGATTTAATTATCTTTTTGTGTGTTTTATTTTTTGTTAATTGATTTCATTGCCTATTACAAAGGTGCACTATTGAACTTTATGAATAAATTAAAGTAAAAAAACAACAACACATAAATACACCAGTAAGTATGATGGTAATTATATTACAATGGCATGATACAGTCTTGTGCAAAACTGATGTTGGTAGTGCTTCAGGAATATTTCCACAATAGAAGATCTTGAGGTCATCTTCTTTTCAGGCCCCTAAGAGGATTATTGGGTAAAGAAGAGGTAACAAGGTCAGAAACATGTGGGTTTGAGGATTTACCATGGAATGATTGTTTTGGCCAAATCGGCAACATATGGAATATTAAAGTCATTATAGATGATTTTATTTGTGACTAAGTAAGAAGAATTGAGGTTTTTGAAATGCAAAGAACTAATACGAGAGGGATTCGAAGGTTTTATGGAACCTCAAAGCTCAAATGTACACTGCAACAGTGTACTTACAGTCAGTCACATATTTGAGGAATGTCATTTCTATTACATGAACTTACGTAGATTGGGAGTGGGACCGAGTGTTTCAGTTCCCCTGAATGATGACCAAAAAACATAGAAGTGGTTTTAATTTTCTTAAAAAGGAATAATCTTTTGAATAAGGTCTAAACCCAAAAGTTTATCATATGTATTAAAACATTCTAGAGAAACGTGGGCGTTTATGACCTCAGGGTTTTACGCCCAAAAGCCCCCAACAACAACAATAACCTCAAAGCTCAACACCGTAAGTCCAGATAGACCATATTATGGTCTTATAAATGATTCTTCTGTAAATATTCGGAAGTTTAAACCGTTTTTCTAGTAAGTGTTGTAATTAAGGAGCACTTTCCTGTCTTTTCAATCATGTATGGGGATTTCAAGTTTGTCGTTTTCCAGATGAAGTCCAAGGTAGTGGATCTGTTCTGTAGAGGTAAGAGCAACATTGTTAAAGTATACTGTTGGGTAGTCGACAGGTTTACGTCTAGTCGTATTCTAGATGTAGTCCAAAGTAGCTGATCTGTTCAACAGGCTTTAGTGGAGTACTATTATGGTACTGTAGGGCAGGGAGTCATATATTTACGACGAAGGGTGAAGATAATTTAATGTGATTTATTAACCAATTCTAACACTATCCTCACCACGTATGCCGATGACACATGTGTGCTCGCTGTTAATAATAACCCATTAATTGTATCCCAAACCCTCCAATCTCATATCACAGCCCTCGAAGAAAGGTGTCGCAATTGGAGGATTAAGATAAATTCCAACAAATCCCATCAAATAACCTTTACCCTTCGTCGTAAACCTACCGACTGCCTTGGACTACATTTGGACAAACGATTAACCTGGAATCCTCACACAAGACTGAAAAGATTACTGGAAACTGCACGTCGATTTCGATTATTATAGACGAACGGTCAAAACTACCAACACATTACAAAAGACTGATCTACATGGCTGTTATAAGGCCAATCTGGACATATGGAGTTGAGCTTTGGGACTCCAGTAAACTTCGAATTCCTCTCGTGTCCAATCCTTACAATCCAAAATTGTAAAATCTTCAATCCTCCTTACTTTGTATTACTTACAAATAAAATCATATATAAAGACCTTAATGTTCCCTATGTAACCGATCTAGCCCGATCCAGATATCACTCCTTCCATTACAAACTCCCTAACCACTCAAACCCCCTAGTTTCTAACCTTGTTTCCTCTGACAATCCTCTGAGGCGCCTGAAAATAATATGGCCACGAGACCAGCTAACCTAAAATGTCATTAGAGTGCTACCTCTACACGCCTATAACACTCCATTTTAACTAAGATCAAATTTACTCAATGTATTATTTAATATACAGTTGTAAATTTCAATAAAGATATTAAAAAAAAATAAAATGTGATTTATTGAAATTTATTTTAATTCTCCAAATTGGTGTCATTCTTCTTGTATTGTGGGATTAGAGATTTTAGGATATAATTTTTGGGTCATTATTTACTGATAGTATGGTTCTGTTTGTAAAAAATAACTTTACGAATTCTGCAGTCACACATAACATCCATTGAAAAATGGTTTCACAACTGGAGAATCAAGATAAATCCTAACAAATTCCAACAGATCATTTTTAAACATCTACTCTCCTATTGGACAGATTCGCTACTTAGGACTCTATATTGATAAGAGACTTACTTGGAATCCCCTTACTAGACTGAAACGACAAAAGAATGTTCCTAGACTTCGATTACTACAACACCTGCTTGACAAAAAAACTTTTATATACTATGATTATTGAACCAATTTGGACATATGGAATTGATCTTTGAGACTCCACCAATCCATCAAATTCCTCTTGTATCCAAACCTCGGAATCTAAAATCCTTCATGCTCCTAATTACTCAACAAATTAGCTCATTTATAAAGGCCTGAACATCCTATTCGTCGCAGGTTTGGCCCGAAACAGATATATCTTTTTTCATTCCAAAATCCTTACATACTCAAACCAATTAGTTCTTAATCTCTCATCCTTGACAATTCCTGAAAATCCTTCAAGGCGTCTGAAAAGCAGGAGGCCGTTTGATCTTTTAATTTAAAGCAATGATTGAAGTACCACCATTGGGTGGTTCCTTCCCAAGATTATCATGTGTTCTGAAACATTAATCACATTTACTTATTGTTTTTCATACAGTTATAAACTTCAATAAATAAATAAAAAATTAAACACTCTCCAAATACGACACAAGTCTAGTTAGAATCAGAAACAATACTCGTTTATTCAGCATATTTGGTATGCTAACAAATTTTATATTTATATTTATATTTGTACAGCCTCTAGGAAGTAAATAATAAATGTCCTTCATAAATTAATGTTGAATTACGTATGAAGGATGATACAAACAACTGTATTCCGGAATGTATAGTTAATTAACGTCAGTAGGTACTATTATTATGACTGTATTAACTTGCCATCCGATATTTTACGTTTTTTTGGAAAGTGTCTTTTATCGCTTACTTGATTATTTAGTTTCAAATTATGTATTAAAATTTAATTATTTTTTCGCCACGCAAAACAGCAAGCTACCATTATTATTTTGGCATGACGTAATTTCGACATAAACATACGTTAGGCTTATCAACTCAGTGCTAGTGTTATTTCCATTTTTATTTAATTAATTATCGAACATAATATTTATTTATGTTTCCATTATCATTGTTAAAATAATTAATCGTTAATTTTAATATCAATTATTGATAAGTTTGTTATTGACAGGGGCGGTAATGGACCCGCAAGATTGAATGGTCGTCCAGGTTTAGCCTACGGTCTCAAAGCATACTCTGCGGTGCTCTGTCGGTAGCAATCTATATAGTACAAGAGCCCAAGCTGAGAAAAAAGGCAGTTATCTGATCCCAATTTTTGATTACTTTAATGAAAACTATGAATAATTACTAGTCAAAACTGATGAGTCTGCCAAGTATTGGCGGCTGTTTCGAAGCGATAAAAAAAAAAAAAAAATTATTCGGAGCTCTATATCTTAAAAAGTAGGAACAGCACAAGAAAACTTAAGAGAACGTCATTTAAAGAAGAGTAAATTTGCTAAAATATGAGCCCTAGTAGAGTAATTTACGTTAAATAGTTTTCGAGATATAGCTTTCTAAAAAGGAACATTTCATATAAATGCTGTATGGGACGTACTAAAATATCAGTAGTTAGTGAATTAATTTTGAAAAATTTATATCTCAAAAACCATTTGATGTACAGATGTCTTTTAGCACTCAAATCAAAGCAAGTTTAATGAGCTATAAAGTACTTTATGATGTTTGTAGGAGTAATATTTTACCTGAAATTTGCTAAAATAAATTTATAGTTATTCGGACAAATTTTCATATGCCAAATTTATATTCATATGTGAATATCATAAAAACTACCTATGAAGATAAGTGTCATAAACTACTTCATAGTAGGTTAACTTCTTTATAGTCCATTAAACTAACTTTAATTTGAGTGCTAATAGACATCTGTACGTCCCAAAGTTCCTGAGATATAGAATTCTTAAAATAAATTAAATAACTACTAATCTTTCAGTAGATTTTTAAGAAATTTTGCTTTTTAAAAAGCTATATATCGACGTAAATAGCTCTTTTAGGACTAATATTTCCGCAAATTTACTCTTCTTTAAATAATGTTCTCTTAGATTTTCTAGTGTTGTTGGTAGTTTTTATGATATAGAGCTCCGAATGAAAAATTAGTTTTTTTCTATCGTTTTGAAACAGCCGCCATTTTTTATTCCTCCTACCTACACTTGGCAGACTCATCGATTTCGACTAGTAATTATACATAGTTTTCATTAAAGTAATCAGAAATTGGGGTGAGATAACTGCCTTTTTTTCTTCCCGTCTCTTGTACTAATAGGGCCGTTCTTAGCCGAGCGAGATAAACCTCAACTTCACTACTGCGGTGCCGGTTTAAATCCGCCTAGGAGGATCGACTTCTATTTCTGTGGTGGTGCCACCAAATGAAAACTTGAATCCCCACCATGGTTACAATAGGGTAGTAGCCCGTAAATAACCCCCTCCATCCCCCCGAATGTCAGAAATAACCAGAAATGGGGGTAAGAAAAAGTAATCTTCGTCATAGGAGGAGTACACATTTATTAATTAGCTGTGATTTGTTTACATAAGTCATGTTTTTGCCATATAGTTATTTTCGCTGTCATGAAATTCTGTCTAATTTATGAGAACTAATACCAGTCTTATGTTTCGTGTAGATTGGTGGAGATTGACGATTTTGCATACTTTGAGATCTTAAAAAAAAATATATTTTTTTAGATTCCATGGAAAATTTGTAACCTTAACTAAGAACACTGATATTTTTTGGAAAGCAGGAGGGAGTGGGAGTATGACTTCATTTTATTTTGAGGTTGGTAAGATTAATGCAGTTTTTAGAAAAAAAAACAACCAAAAAAAAATCAATCTTTTTATGTAAAAAAAATAAAATTTAGAACATCGGAAAAAAAATTTTAACTACAAAAATAATAATTTTTTTTTTTAATTTTGGATTACTGTCATAAACCAAGCTCCCTACGTAAACTTAGGCTAAAGTAATATAGAGAGGATTATTACAAAGAATAAATCATTGATATTTATTTTATTGTAATCACATTGTTATTTTCAATTCTTGATTATATTCGAGTATGAAAAATTATAGCAGTATAAAATACAACGCTACTGGAATTGTAACCAATACATTTAAGGAAAATCATAATATATCTATTTTATGATTGGAGAAGTTTGTCGGGGGGTGCGGTCAGCAAAGAACAACATAAATAAACAAAACCATATTTATTTATTTTTGTTTTGTTTATTTATGTTGTTCTTTGTTGACCGCACCCCCGACAAACTTCTCCAATCATTAATCTACGGTCAACTATCTACACCTCATATATTAATGTAATATATTCCAAACTCTGTGTAGTTTACGAGAACTTGAACCAGTCTTAAGTTTCGTAGTGTAGATAAAAAACATAAATCGAAAGCCTAAATACCCCTATTTAGGCTTTCAATTTATTTATTTTTTTTGGATAAATGGACAATTATCAGTAAAATAATTTGCTTTTTAGATTGCTTGGGAAATTCGTATGCGTAACTATCCAGCTTCTGGGAACACAGGTATTTTTAGAGTAGCAGAAGAGTAGGTAGAAATGAGTTAATAAGTATTATCTCATTTTATTGTGATATAGGTAAGATTAAAAAATACACAAAAAAATTATAATATATTTATTTTATATATTCCAGACGATTTCAGGATAACTAAGATCGTAATAAGTCCTTTTGAGCCACGTGACTGTGATCTCATTGAGTGAAATATTATCTAATGATTCTATCGAATGGAAAACAACTTCTGTAGTAGGACTCAACATGTGGAATCCATTTTTGGAAAATGTACCCTTTATACCGTTGAGGTCCAACCAAACGAACAGCGCATAATCTTCGGCCTTCAGTGACAGCTTGGCGTTATGGTCATCCAGTTTTTCAATTTTTGTTATCTGAAAAATGGTATAGAATATATTAGAAAAATATTTCATTCTCAGATAATATCCATGTAAAGAAAATACAATGTATTGTACATAAGGGTGGCACTGTGGTAAGACACGATGCTACTAACTCGAATCTGGCTGCGCAGAAAATTTATTTCCGTTACACTGTAGCCATGAGTCAACTCTGTGAGTTCTGGAGCCTTTTTTTTTTTTTTTACTTTTTTGGCTAATACATTCGATTTACTCTTTGTAAAATATAAGGAACAAAACAAAGATAGAAAACAGAAGGGATCACAAAGCAAATTAGGTGATAGTTGATACAAATTCATTAAAATGGTGCGTTATAAGCTAAAAATTCAACTTTCATTGTTTTTTAAATAATTTATTTATTGTTATTTACAACTGTATAAAAATATATACAAGTAAATTTGCTGTAGGTGACATAGTGACATGAAACAAACATGTGGAGAATCTACCCATTGATAGAACTCCAATAACATTTCTAGAGGAGAAGATCTCGAGACCATCTTCTTTTCAGACGCCTAGGAGCATTATTAGGTAATGAAGGAGAAGCCAGGTTAGAAACAAGTGGATTTGGGTGGTTGGGAAGTTATTCATGGAAGGAATGGTATCTGGTTCTGGCCAAATCGGCAACATATGGGACATTGAGGTCCTGATGGATGACTTGATTTGTGACAAAATAAGGATCATTAAGGATTTTACGAAGGATTTTGGTCTGTAAGGATTGGATTCGGTAGGTATTTGATGGTTTAGTGGAGCCCCAAAGCTCAACTCAGTATGTCCAGATAGGCCTTATAGTCCTGTAGATCAGTCTTTTGTAATGGATTGACAATTTAGATCGTTTGTCTAGTAAATGTTGAAATCGACGAGTAGTTTCTTGTATAAGGATTCCATGTCAGTCGCTTGTCCAGATGTAGTCCTAAGTAACGGATCTGTTCGACAGGAATAAGTGGGGGTATTATTAATGGATACTGTAGGGAGAGAGGTCATGGGTTTACGACGAAGGGTAAATATAACTTTCATTCTAACTTTTTAGAAATCAAATACTTGCTAATTTAATTGCTCAAAGATATAATATCTTTATAAACTTATATTTGTGCTGTGTTAAATTTAATATAAATAAACTGTTAAAGTTAATTGAAAATATTTTAAACAAATCGATAGAATTTTAAAATATAGCAACGAATATGACAAATGAACACTAGTATTCATCTGTTGTTAGTTCTAAAACAAGGCTAACTAAACACTAGTGTGTGGATGCAGCACGAGAGTCCTAAATTTAAGCCAGCTTATACCAGCCAATCCAAATAACCAATCTACACGGTTGCTCACGCGCGAATTTACCAAAGTTTGGCAAACGTGTAGAGACACCATAATGATGAACTTATGGCAAACGAGCGTTTGTCCACTCTTGTTCACGCCAATCACTGGCTGCCTTCAGTTTCTGTTTAAATTACAATAGCGGACAGTTCTATTAACCTAAATGTAAACCAGATATAAGTAAATATCCTAGAATTATGATGTTAAACAAAGTAACCCAAATATCTTTGAAGATATAATAAAAAAAAATTAATTCTGATTTTTTGATAAAATTCCAACTGTCTCCAAAATAGTTGTTATTCACATAATTGCACGGAGCCAATCAATTTCGAAATTTGATTCAAACTATTCCTCTATTATAATAGTCCTCTATTATACTAAAATAATTGATCAAATAATTGTAGATTTATAATATTAGTAATAATAATAATACCTTAACGGACGTGTCTGAATAATTGGCCGAGTTCAATGGAGTATAGAAGAAAAAATTCTCTGGAGCTATTTGTATGCCACCTTCCACCTCTAATGTAGTAGTGTAGAAGCACTTTTTATCTTTGCAATACTTACCAACTGGAATTTTCGTTACCAAAAATGACTCGTTGTCGATCTAGAAAAATAAATATATAATTAAACAGAGAAGAAACTAAAAAAAAAATAAAAGAAAAGAAAGAAAGACACAAACTACTATAAATATATTATCGGAATGGTTGTAATACAAGGATTCAAGTAAAATAGATGTGGATTACTTTGCTCGTTATGGGATAACATTACTCAGACGTTTCGTGTTACTAAATGTGGCACACTAGTGCCAGTGAGAGACAAGAAAGGGCTGGAAAGAATAGTGGAATAGATCGCCCTTTGACTGGTAGTTGCGACGTTCAACCTTTTATACTTAAATTGATTTCTCTCGAAGTATAAACGCGAGTGTAATGATAAAGTTGTACAAATTCTATCTGTGATTAAAAAGTATGTATCAGTTTTAATTTTTTATCTCTTCCTTAGTCGATTTGTGGATTTAAGTTTCCAATATTTTTGTGTTATCTATGTTTTCACTTAGTTACGTTATTTTAGTTGTTTGTATCTTTTTTTAGCCTTGAAGATGGCCTGCAAAACGAAGCGGAACGTTGGTTCACAAAAAATAGTTTAATTACTGCTTTTACTTATTTGACCGCACCCGCACCATGTTCCTTTTATGCTTTACCAACTAATCATCGAAATTCCTATAGTTAATTTAGGTTTATTAACATTAGGACTGCTTTAGAAGTAAGAAGGATGGGTCTGCATATTAATGGGGAAAAACCAAGATTATGCTGTAGGGTAAGAAGCTTCTGGACCAGAGGCAGAGTCTCCTTCTAATGGGATCCTATAATTTTGAAGTTTTAGCGCACTTGCTCAGCCTCCACTGGCTCAACCGTGATGCGGCGAGAGGGATGCGCTGGGATCTCTTGAGCTCTGCTCTACCCCTCACACGTGGGGGATAGAGTGGGCTCAGTGATCCTCAGGTCGATTGTGTAAATATTGTATATATTATTTATCATTATGTTATTTTATTTATTTATTTTTCATACAGATAGTTTGATTATGTTCATTTTGTTTATTCTTTTATTTGTATATATTTTAAGAGTTTTTCTTTTTTATTTTATTTTATTTTTTTTTATTTTAGTATGTATGAGATCATCCATCACTGTTACCTATTGGCCACAACTGTGTGGCAGATTGTAATATCTATCAATAAATAAATCTATTAAACTTTCAATTTTGAAGTGGTAAGAAGTTTTTCTTACCTTGGCTCTATTATCACTCAGAACCAGAATAAAGAAGAAGAACTTAAAAGCAGCATTTCTGCTGGAAATAGAGCCTATTTCTGCATTGTAAGGCTAATCAAAAGCAAACTTGTTCGCCGTACCACCAAGTTCACCCTGTACAGAACGTTGATAAGGCCAGTCGTCACATACGGTGGAGGAACTTGGACCCTGAGCAAGAAAAGCATTAGCCTGCTAGACAGGTTTGAAAGAGTAATTCTGAGGAGAATCTTAGGGTCCGTATGCGAGATGGTAATTGGCGAAGAAGGGAAAATGGAGAACTTTTTGGGCTCTATAAGGAATGTAGTATCTACTTGTACATAAGGGATACAGAGGCCTAAATGGCTTGGCCACGTAATGGGGATGAGCGAGGAAAGAGTGGCTCATAAACTGTACGGTTACGTTCTGGATGGTGTGCGGCAACGTGGTAGGCCGAAGGGCCGATGGAGGGATGCTGTGAGGCGGGATCTGCGACAACTTAGGATCCCAGTTACCCTTACAGAAGATAGAGAAACGTGGTTGGCGGCTTCATGCGCCTGTTGTGCCAGTAAAAGAATAAGAACAATTTAGGTTTATTTTAGTCCAAATTTAGGGATCGCGGTGGAACTGGTAAGGTATGATGCATCTCCAAAGACCCGGTTCGAATCCGACTGGGCAGAAAATTGTTTTATATTACACTGTATCCGTGAGTCAACCCTATGGGTTCTGGAGCTCTCCTGAGGTCCACCCAATTAATTTATAATTACTATGGAACTAACTCATAAAGTTCTTAATTGGATAAAAATCTGGCGATCGTGGGATATTCTGACCAAATAACCTCCATGCACAACCGTTGGTATAGTAACAGTAATTCCTTACAAAGTACCGTACCCCTTCAAGGGTTTTAGCGGTACACATTTTAATGTTGGTCTAAATTTATATTGAATAAAGATTTCTGTGTTGATATATTTTGTTTAATCCTTTAATCTCAGAATGCTATCAATGAGTAGTTTCTCTACACGCCTGTAACACTCCGTATTCACTAAGATAAAATTTACTAAATATATTATAATGTATAGTTGTAAATACCAATAAATAAATGAATAATACTTTAATTTTATTTCAATAGAATATGGTAGCTAGTAAAAGATGTCCAGTTTAATCTGTAATAATATGATTTTTAACTATAACTCAATAATTTACTTTTAACGTCTTACCAGATTGACCTGAAGTGTGATTTTTTGAAATGGTGACCAATTTATATTAGTCCAATTGTACATATTAAAAGTTAGATTTGCGCTTTTCTTCGGCGCGTAACCGTCCACAACAATGTATATCGACATTGTCTCACGGTCGACCGAAATCTCTGGCGAAACAATAACTGGTGCGAAGAAATCTTTAGCATAATAATGCAGCATTTTCCACTGACCGCAATAATCTGAAACAATTCGAGACATAAATGTAAAAAGTATTGTGTATAATACAAGAGCCCAAGAGGAGGAAAAAGAGAGTTATCTGACCCCAATTTTTGATTACTTTAATGAAAACTATGTTTTCTAAATTACTAGTAAAAACTGATGAGTCTGCCAAGTATAGGCGGCTGTTTCGAAGCGATAAAAAAAAAACTAATTTTTCATTCGGAGCTCTATATCTTAAAAAGTAGGAACAGCACAAGAAAACCTAAGAGAACGTCATTTAAAGAAGAGTAAATTTTCTAAAATTTGAGCCCTAATAGAGTTATTTACGTTAAATAGTTTTCCAGATATAGCTTTTCAAAAAACCCAAACCAACTCGTTTCTAACCTGGCTTCTCCTTCACTACCTAATAATCCTCCTAGACGTCTGAAAAGAAGATGGCCTCGAGATCTTCTCCTTTAGAAATTTGTTTTGAGTTCTATCAATGGGTTCTCCACATGTTTTTATCATGTCATAATATCACTTACAGCAAATTTACTTGATGTGTATATATGTATACAGTTGTAAATATCAATAAATAAATTATTAAAAAAAAAAAAAAAACCTTTTTAAAAGCAAATTTTCATAAAAATGTTGTATGGAACGTACTAAAAGATCAGTAGTTTGTGAATTTATTTTGAAAAATCTATATCTCAAAAAGCATTTATACTATTAGCAGATATCTATTAGTACTCAAATAAAAGCAAGTGTAATGTGCTATAAATTAGTTTATAATGTTTATCTTCGTCGGAGTAATAGGTTACATGAAATTCACTAAAATAAATTGATTTATAGTTGTTCAGACAAAGCTATATCTCGAGAACTATTAGACGTAAATAGCTCATTTAGGACTAATATTTCAGCAAATTTACTCATAAATAGATGCATCTGCCAAGTATAGGTAGGGGGAATAAAACAATAACGACTGTTTCAAAATTTAAATAACAAATATTTTTCAAACTAACTACAACACTAGTAAATCTAAGAGAACATTATTTAAACTAGATTAAATTTGCAGGAATATTAGTCCTAATAGAGTTATTTATGTTCTATAGTTCCCGAGATATAGCTCTCTGAAAAGCAACATTTCATAAAAAGTGTAGGGAAAAATCAGTAGTTAGTGAATTTATTTTGAGAAATCTATATCTCAGAAACCATAAGACGTATAGATGTCAACAAGCACTCAAATTAAAGCTAGTTTAATGAACTATAAAGTATTTATGACGTAAATCTTCCCAGGAGTATTAGTTTTCATAATATTTGACAAAATAAATTCATAAAAAGTTAATTTTTAGTTTGGATAAAAGTCTTGATTTTCGAAAAACAAATCTCAGTTACCATAAGACGTACGTATGTCTGCCAACACTTAAAATAAAGGTAATTTAACTTAGTATAAAGTTGCTTATTTCACGAATCTTCGTAAGACTAGTAGTTTTTATGATATTCTCATATGAATATCCATTTTACACTTGAAATTCTGCCCGAACTACTATAAATTTTATTTGAACAAATATAAAAACTACTACCCCTTCGAAGATATACATCATAAACTAACTTATAGTACATCAAACTAACTTTAATTTGAGTGTTTATAGACATCTATACGTCGAATGGTTTTTGAGATATAGATTTCTCAAAATAAATTCAGTAATTTCTGATTTTTCAGTGCATTTGTTTATGAAATGTTGCTTTTTAAAAAGTTATATCTCGGAAACTATTGAACGTAAATAGTTTTAGTTTTAGTTTCATATTCTACGCTAAATAATGTTCCCTGGGGTTTTCTAGTGCTGTTGGTAGTTTTAAAGATATAGAGCTCCGAATGAAAAAATATTTTTTTTTTAAAGTTTAGAAACAGCCACCATTTTTTATTCCCCCTACCTATACTTGGCAGACTCATCAATTTTGACTGTTAATTATACATAGTTTTCATTAAAGTAATCAGAAATTGGGGTGAAATAACTGCCTTTTTTTTCCTCTTGGGCTCTTGTACTGGTAGTATTGTCTGATCGGATAATTCTCCCACTTACCAATGGATGACCAAGATGGTGCTTGCCAAATATCATCAATTTGCCAATAGAGAGCGCCCATGGTGTAGCCTTCATTGGAATCCAATAGAATGCTCTTCAGTCTCCTGTATCGTTCGCTCTCAGCTTTCATCGACATAGCTTGGTTTATCTAGTGAATATGATAAAGTCTTATATTATATATATCTTGTTAATATATGAAACAAAACATATCAATAGTTCAGGAAAAACATTATAATTCTTTTTTTTATTTACTTTTATTAACGTATACATGGGATACATAGTATGGGGAAGTATTGTAATTGTAAAAAAATTCAAAGTTAAGTTTTTGACGGAAATATCCGTTCTCAGGGCCATCCAATACAAGTAACCAAATATCGAAAAAGGGTTTGTGAGAGTGAGTTTTTGAACAGCCCAGATCGAAAACGAAAATTCATAGCAAACTAAAATTATATATAATTATATGTACCTACAAACTACAATTATAACTAATTAATAATCTTAAAAACTTTCTTGAGACTGGTAATTTTTTTTTTTAAATAAATAATTTAGTTTCTATCCATTTTAGTTTTTTAACAAAATTAAATTCACTTATCACAAATAGGGACTGTGATAAATAATTTTAATTTTGGTTTTAATGTGAATATTGGCTAATTAGAAATTGTTATTATGACCAGGGCAGAATAGCCTTCATGGAGTTAGAGTTTTTAAATCATATAATTCCAAAATTGTATTAAGTAGATGTCCCTGAGGATGGGCGGATTGGCCGAAACGTCTGATTTATAAGAAAAATAAAATATGTTGAGACTAAAATAGATAGAAATTAAATTATTTATTCAAAAAAAATAATTATAACAATGAACTATGATTATATATAACTATTGTTCCGGGTAACCTACGGCAACCGAAAGGTTGAATCGGATAGGCTGCCATGTTTAAGATTAGTAGTGCCCCATGTGGCCAACAGCTAAATCTCACCTCCTCCAGCGCTCTCGGTGGCAAGAGAAGCAACCCAGATGAGTGTGAGATAGCCATCTTGTCTCAGCCAGAGAAGCGTCCATCTTTTTCTTTTGTTAACTCATCATTAATATCTACATGAGTGGTTCCCGGCAGCAGAGGGGAGAGAGGCCTAAGAATGTGGAGGGGAGAAAGAACCATGGGGTAAGTCCATCTAGCAATAGTTAACATCCACATCATCATCAACCACCTCAATGTTAGATCTACAATTTCCATAGCCTTGTCATACAAAATTCTACTAACAATCTAATCCTAATGTTTTCTTTCGGTCACTCCCTACACCTCTTGTAACATAAAACAATAGAATTTTATTACATTTAATCATGTTTCATTTTTCAATTATAAAGTCCACTCAAACCCAACCAGCCAACCAAATGTGAAGTGTGTCTTACAATGCGGTTGAAGGCATACTCCATACAACTATAAATACATATATAAGCTATAATTATATATAACTATGTACATATGATATGTAGTGTATAGGATAAGTACTATTATCAAACAACCATAGTCATACTAGATGATAACCCACGTGAAAGGTAAAATAAACGACAATATCATTCAAACATTCAGAGTTACTTATTGTATATTTATTTCTTAATATTACTTTTCCAACAAGTATTTTAGCTGGTGCCGAAACCCGGGGAAACAAAGTAAGCTGTGTTAGCGTTGGTTAGATAACAGGCGCTCAGAGGGTTAGGCATACCCACTTCACCTTTGCATCCCTCTCGATTCAGCCATTTTCAGTCTAATAAGCTATGTAATTTTATTATACGATTTTCTTCAGGTTATTATACTGTATATTTCTAGGTGTCCCATCTCATATTCTCAACACGCAATAGACGATAATAATAAAAATAAATAAACTTAACACCATTCACATTTACACTCTTGTATAAAATATTTACACTATTGACCTGAGGATCCATGTGCACTTTATCCTCCAGGTATGAGAGGTAGAACTCTCGCCGCGTCACTGCTAATGAGCCAGTGGAGGCTGAGCAAGTGCTACCCATCACTAACTATAGGGGTATTCATAAAATTGTGTTAAATGTAAAATGTTTTACCATGTTAAATGCATGAGAGCTCTTAGCGGATTTTCTTAGTAACTTGTTTAGTAACCTTTCCTTTCAAAAATTCTTGTTATTGTTTACTTCTAAGTTTTGATTACAGTAATTTATTACAACATGCCTAAAGTAAGTTAAAAGTAGAAATGTAAAGATTTGGCTACTGATTGTCTTGTTTAAAAAGTCCAAAACAATATCAAGACAATCAAAACACAAACTACGTGCAAATAACCTAACAAGACAATGTAGAGCTCATCTGGTCTGTTGCATGACATCATTATCCATTTAACAGACCTAGTAACATGCTCTCAACCATGTTATTTGTTATATCGTTTTAATATGGTAAATGAAGGAAATATTTCTTCATTTAACAAAACTTTTCCCATTTAACATGTTAAACTAAAGATCATAAATAACCCTAATATTGGCATAGCTTAATTTCGTTATCCTCAAAATTGAGAAAAATGGAGTTACATCGTTACTCCTCTGAACTCTCAATATGTTATAATATGATATTAATGGCATATGTATCATCTCACCTGCGATAGATAAATGATGTCAGTAATCTTCTTGGCAATAGGCAAGTTCAACATTATCTGATAGTAAATGTTAGCATTGCCCGCGGGTGCGTGTTGCCTGTGTTCGTAGAAATAGCTATCCCAGTAAGTCTGGTTCATGGGAAGAGCCGCCCTCAAGCAGTGATAGGATGGCAAGCTCTGGATACCGTACTCAGAGGCGAAGCGAGGCTTTGGGTATATCAGGTAGTTCCATCCGTCATTGATGTAGTTGTAATAATGAACTGTATAAAAAATAAAATATAAATAATTATATTAATAATCTAATAATAAAAACGTAGGTTTTAATGATCAACAATGTTTTAAAACAGAACAGAGAATAAGTATGTTCCAACAACCACATTAGAAAGTCAAGAACTGTATGAAGTTTCAAAGCGATAAAAATATATTTTTTTTATTCGGAGTTCTATATCTTAAAAAGTAGGAACAACAGAAGAAATCCTAAGAGAACGTCATTTAAAGAAGAGTAAATGTGCTAAAATATGAACCCTCATAGAGTTATTTACGTTAAATAGTTTCGAGATATAGCTTTTTAAAAAGCAACATTTCATAAAAATGTTGTATGGGACGTACTGAAAGATCACTTGTTAGTGAATTTATTTTGAAAAATTTATATTTCGTAGTTTGTGTTCTGATTGTGATAGCACTGTTTTGGATGTTTTTATAACTAATAAAGCAATGGATGATAATAATAATAATGTAATGACTGTTGTCTCAATGGCCAAACTTTCACACAACTGCCATCTTTCACTCAATTTAGGCATGTTGTCATGATTTACTTTAATCAAAACTTAGAATTAAACAATAATATGAAGCTTTGGAAGGAAAGGTTATAAAACAAGCTGCTCAAAAAATCCACTAGGAGTTCTTATGCATTTAACATTTAATACCATTTAATAACATACCCCTACAGTGAGTAAAAACGTAGGAAAATAAATAGTTGTTAACTATTTTTGTTCTACTTTGACCATAACCCTGGCCATCTTCTTTATATTTGCAATTGAGGCATTTTATATCAGACATCCCCAAATCCAAATTCACGGAATTATAAAAAGAATATAGAAAGTGCATTCCTCCAATGGGGAGAATAATAAATTAATTAATTAATCTTAACAATTAAAATTATCTTTTGAAAAATACCATCTCCATTCAATGTATCAGAAGGATTATCCGAAATGTCCTCAAGGTCATTCGAAGGACTCGAAACAAGATATCTCCTCGTGTCATCGATGCTCTCTACAATTGGCTTGATTGTTTCCACATAAAGTTTCAAGTAGTCGCTTTTGTACAAACTGAAGTTACTGCTAGTCCCGTACCTAGAAATGTCTTATTTTTAGAATCACAGAATCTTTATTTGAATGGAAAGTTTTAAAAGATATATCAATAGAAAAAATACAATTAATTGAGGGAAAAAAGAGGGCTATGTGATAAACAATCATATATATACATTTGGTTTGTTTCATTTTTTTTTTTTATTCAATTACTCTTTATCTTATTTTCATTCATGGATAAGTATTACAATCGTCCACAACCTTGGTCAATAAGTAATAGTGATAAATGATCACATTCATACCAAAATAAAAAAAATTAAAATTATTCAAAAATAAATAAAATCTCCATATCCATATTTACAGAAAGATAAATAAAATGAGCATAATTAAAAGAATGCATATGAAGAAGTAAGGATAAAATAAGTAAAATATTTGAGCTAATAAAACAATAAATAAATAAAATTTACACTATTATTTACAATAGTAGGTTTGTTCTAACGTCAAATCCTCAATGGTGAAAATCTCGATACAGAATTAGTGTACTGCGCATGCTCCAATGATACCTTAATTCAAGATTGTAGCTTCGTACCAACTACTTCTTCTGTCATTGTTGGACTATTAAGTGAAAAATATTGAAGGAAGGAAAGTGAGGCCACAAAGGCGGGGCTTAGGAATAACGTAGGTGTGGCAAAGAAGTTGTATGGGAAGAGTAGGAGACAATAACCGGCTGCCTTCCGCTTCAGTTTAAATTACAATCATTTATTTTCTTATGGATTTTCGGTTAAAGCAAGAATTACAGGAGAACGGCTAAGTGAATTTTTGAGGTTTTATAAACGCCACAAATACTCATTAATATCTGTGATAGTAATAAAAAGATTGCTTTTAAAATCTCCAGCAAAATGACAGTCTTATTTGCAATTGATAATAATTCAATAATTCAGGCGTTCGGTTGTTAAACATGGTGATTGAATTTTTTTTTGATAAATTGTTTTATTGAGTTTTGAGCATCACCGACTTTTTTTAAGGCTGACATTTAGTGTTGAAAGAATCGACAAGAAATTTGATTTCTTCAGAGAGTAATGTTGATACTAAGTTATAGTAAGTGGCTTATTTTAATGTGAAACATTGTAATAAACAATCTTCTAAAATCTTTGAATTACAAAAGTTTTTATTTTGTCAATTACTTTGTTTTACGACCGACCTTCTCAGTTGATTAATATTTATCAACATCTGTTTCTATTTTTTTTTGGAAGGTCAACTGAGGTTTAGCCGACGGTATAAAAATTAATCAAATTTTAACTTTTTTTTTGTATGACCCGCTTCCTTGTCGTTTCCGACATGGGGAGAGGTTATCTAGAGATAACCGAAACAATTCTAACTATGATGGGTAATAAAGTTTTCATTTCGTGGGACCTCTAAAGAAGTAAATGTCGAAGCATTTAAAATTTACGCTCTAAGTACCTCGGCTACAAACGGCCCAAGCAAATTACAACTACCCAATCAACTAATATAAATAAATATAATTAAGAGACTTTAACTAAAATTAAAATAAAAATATAATAGTTTTGAGTTCTTTTCAAGGTTGGTTCTAGTAGAATTTTTTTTTTAAGCTTGCCAATTTTCTTTAACTCATAAAGTTTTTTTTTATTCCCTCATAATTCATTATACCGTTGCTAAAGCTGACATTTCAAGTGCTACCATGAGATATTATTAGAACAATATAACATTTTATTTACCAGTTCTGCATAAGAGCGGCTTCGTTTTCATTATTTCCTGCCCATACCGCTACACTTGGATGGTGCTGAAGTCGCTCAATTTGTTGTTCAACTTCGATTTTTACTGTTGAGAGGAAATCATCCGTAACAGGATACATGCTGCAGGCGAACATTAAATCTTGCCAGATCATTATTCCCAGGCGATCGCATGTCTGAAATAATATTAAAGTTGTTAATATAAAAAATGCCCTTCAGGGAACCATCTTATTAGGAGGTAGTGAATAACAAAACACTCTGAATGAACCATTCCACAGTACTATTTTTAGTAATGTACATATAAATTTCATTTTTATTCTGCCGTTTCTGGGTCACTCCTCCTTTCTAAACCTTTTCTTAAGTAGGAACCTTCAGCTAGTTCCTGTAGGCCTTGCTATCCCCTTCACGACTGTGGCTAGTTCCCTACGGAATGAAGTTTCCATACTGGTAGAATTCACGGATAGTCCCTAACCATCCCTAACCTACTGAACACGGATTGTCAAGGCCTTCTGATGTATCATATCCTATATTTAATTGGAGTCGAAGTATTTAATTACACATAACTACATCCACAAAGTTTTAAAGGATTATTTTTAAAATAATCTTTTTGCATTGATTACACACAGTAGAAGAATGGAGACGTTCTTTGTACTGAGCACTAAAAGAAAATTTCATTTTATTTTATGGTCAGTAAACTCATTTTTATTTTAACAATTAATTCAGATTCATTGCTTTAAACAGTCTGATTTCTTATTTGTTTATGCATGTTGTAGCTTTGGGTGTCCGGTAGCATACCTATCTTTGAATTTTTTTCTCCATATTTTAGGACATCAAACATTAAAAAAATATCCTAAATTGCTGTTGATTATTTTCATGGTAGCTTTGTAAACGCATTATTATAAAATGAGGTCTTGAGTAATGCACCTGAAAAAATGATAAAATTTGTTCTTTCTGTCAATATTTCTTTTTAGTCGTATAATTGCCTTACTCGTTCCTTTTTTTTTAAGTGAAACTTGTTTACCGACGTCCTACAACTCAATTTAAAGTCTGTGTAATTTAACTTTAACTTTTAAGGCTTCGACAGCTGGATATTTTCGCGTTGTATATGTTGGGGTGATGGGTTTTTCGCGATTGTAAAACTATTCTTTTAGTATTACATAGTAACTATCCCATACCATACTTATAGTAGTACAGTAACTATCCTAGAGTAAAATTTTCGCAGGTTTGGGTTAGAGAAAAGAGGAGGTCCTTAAATGAATATCACAAAAAAAAAAAAAGTAATAATAAAGAAAATGAAATAACAATAAAAACGTGTGATAAACAATTTAATAAAATTAAAACATAAACAAATAAAATAAAAAGAATAAATTGTGAAGTAAACAAAAAATATTTGGATATAAATGTAGAAACTAAAACAATTTTCTTTACACACACAAAAAAGTTAATTTTCCACTAATTGGGTTGATTAGAAAAAAAAATAAGGAAGCTCCATGAAGAGAAAAAAATAGTCACTCACAGATGGTCGGGGGGGGGGGTCATCGACTAAACCTCTAAGTATAATTATCTCATCCGAGATGGCCGCTTTCGATGAGCTGATTAATGGGCAAGGGTTTATCGAAAAACGGTGCTTCAAAACGCCGGTTGACTATAGAGTGTGAATCAGACAGAAAGAATCAGCTAGCCTCAAACACAAACGGCACGTCAGTGAATAAGTGACTGCTAAGTAGACCCGCTCCAATGCCTCCTAAGTAGACCATTCCAATGCCTCCTAAATACCCACAGCCCCCTGATTTATCAGCGGTTATACAGGCCCTGGTCCACAGTCTATATGTTCTTAATTGTCGTTCACCAGGAGGAAGTAGTTTTGAAAGTAAGTTTTGAAGTAGTTTGTGGATCAGTTTAAATATCTTGGTACAATTTTAACCGATGACAACAAATTAGAGGAGAAAATATGGACAAGAATCGGAAACGTAAATAAATGTAACTATTCGCTCCGAAACGTATTCCAAAATAGAGAGATACCCTTCAAATTAGAGTATATAAAATAGTAATACATCCTGTTGTCATGTATGCTAGCGAGGCATGGACCCTAACCAAGCAGCAGGAGAGATCCTGAGTACATGGGAGAGAATGATTCTGAGAAGAATATACGGCCAACCAAAGAAGGAAGTCACTATCGCATAAAAACCAATGCAGAAATTAAGGACATGTATGGGGAACCTGATAAAGTTTCTTGCATCAAAAAAGGGAGAATAAGATGGATGGGCCATGTTTATCGTATGGATCACAAGATACTCTCAAAACAAATAACGGGAGGACGTCCAGGAGAAAAAAGGGGAAGAGGTAGGCCTAAACTGAGATGGACGCACGATCTGGAGGAAGACATTGGAGATGAGGCCAGAGCGCTCTTTGACGCCGGTCCACAAGTTCTTCAATATTAATGATGTCCATTTTGTCCAATTCTATATATCCAGCAAACTCAACAAAAAAAAATAGACAAAAGCCACTCCGTATATGATGTTTATTCATGCTACAAATAAATGATATACAATAATAATAAACAAATAAATTACCTCATAAAACATATCAGACTCATACACCCCTCCTCCCCAGATCCTTATCATGTTGAAATGAGCAGCTGCACTAGCTTCCAGGAGAGGCACCACTCTCTTTGGGTCAGAGAGCCTCTCTGGCAGCACATGAGATGGAATCCAGTTACTCCCCTTAGCGAAAATCTTTAGGCCGTTGATGAGGAAGTAGAACAGAGTACCTGGAAGAAGATTTATTAGTGTACTGCCTGTAAAAAGCGACCCTACAAATGCATCAAAAACTCCACAGACACACATAACATCTATTGAAGAAGGGTGTCAAATCTGGAGAATCAAAATAAATCCTGACAGATCTCACCACATCATCTTTACTCTCCGTCGTAAACCTCTACCCTCCTGTCCTACAGTATCCTTTCTAAATACTCCACTAGCGCCTGTTGAACAGATTCGCTACTTAGAACTCCATCTAGACAAGAGACTTCCTTGGAATCCCCATACTAGACTGAAACGACAAAAAACTGTCCGTAGACTTCAATTGCTACATCACCTACTTGAAAAACGCAATAAACCTCCGAATCACTAAAAAAATTATTATATACTATGATAATAGAACAATTTTGACATAATAAATTGAGCTCTGGGGCTCTACCAAACCATCAAATTCCTCCCGTATCCAATCCTTACAATCCAAAATCCTCCGTAAAATCCTCGATGCTCCTTATTACGTCACAAATAAACTCATCCATAAAGACCTTAACATCCCTTTCGTATCAGATTCAGCCCGAAGTAGATATGCGTCTTTTCATTCCAAATTCCTAACCCATTAGTTTTTAATCTATCATCCTTAGCAATCCCTGATAATCCTCCAAGGCATCTAAAAAGAAGATGGCCATCGGACCTTCTAATTTAAATTGATAATTGAAGTACCACCATTGGGTGGTTCCTTCCCAAGATTTTCAAGTAGCTGTAATATTACATTTATTTATTTATTGTATTTTTTATAGTTGTAAATTACAATAAATTAAAAAAAACATTATATTATTAACAAAAAATACAGATCGGATTCTAGAAAAAGGTTGAGCTACGATTTTTATTGAAAATACTAAAATGAAGAAAATCAAGTTTGCGTTTATAAATTCAAGTGTATGTAATTATTGATTAGAATAATCAAGAATTCTCGAACTCTGAAAAGTCAAATTTAATGTTTGGAGTTTAATATTATTAAATTTCAAAAATCTTAAAATTGTAGTAGTTTTAAGAAGTTTAAAATGACATTTACAACTTTCATTATTATTATTATTTTATGGGCAACAGACCATGGAGGCTTAAGTCGCACGATGTATTAGTAAATACATCATATTTCTAGACGCTGCATTTACTAAATACATCGCGCGTTTCTTAATGTGGTTTTTTCGCAGGGTGGGTTCGTCACTTCCACGCCTATTTTTTGTGAGTGCCACCACCCATTGGCTAATGGGCCTCACATATGCCCGGAGGAGAGGTTATCAGTGAGTTTTGCATTATTTTGTGCTGGAAAAAAGCCCGGGTGGGACCGGGGATTCGATCTGACAACCTGTGGGTAGGTAGACTGGCCCGTTACAACGCTGCTACCGCTGCCCCACAACGGTCAAAAGTTCAAAAAATCACTAAATAATGCAAACTTTTTTTAGCTCATCGATAATCGGCAATCAAGGTTTTTAATAAACTTAGTTTAGTTCAGTTTTCTGTGAATGTTTGCAAAAATGTGATAAGTATTTAGTATTTGAGTTTTATAATGCACGAAAATCCATTCTCTACTGATAAAACAATATTTTTAAAATACTGATTACTTAATTAATGTATGACAATAACGATTATTACTCAATGAAAATGTATTTTGTTACTGATAACTTATCATCTGAGTGCAAGATTAATTTACTTATTTGTGAATAACGTGTCATCAATCAATAGCAGAATTTCAATTAAGAATTATATATATTTTAAATCATAAAATTATAAATAGGACTATAAAATAAAACAAAGACAGCAAAAGAATTTTAGACTCTGAAAAAAGTTCGTAATTCGAGTTCTGAGCTTAAACATTTTTAACCTTATGGTTCTTTACTACAATTTTGACAACAATTACAAAAAATTAGTATCTCTCCTTTATTCCTTTATAAAAGAAACAGTTAGTTTTTAACTTCTAAATCATTTGAGATTTTAGAGGTGTGGATCTGGTCGGGTAGGATTGTCTTTTTATATTGTTTGTGTTATTTAATATCGTTTTCCAATTTCAGATGTTTCTAAATTTGTTAGATTTAACTATCTTAAGTCTCCGCTTCTCTTTTTAAGCAAATATTTCAAAAGTGATATATGAGCATACCATCGCTCCCTGGAGGGTTTTAGTGGGGCGAGTCTAGTGGGGAAGGATTGACTTTTTATCTCTGATATTTCACGCCGCTTTCCGGTTTCAGGTGCTTTTTAAATATTCCTAGATTTAGAGAACTTAAGTCTCCTCTTTCCGTTTTAAACAAATATTTCAAAAGTTATATATGAGCATCACTCCCTGGGGGTTTTTAATGGGGCGGGTCTAGCCGGCATGGATTAACTTTATATATTTTTTGTGTCACCATCTCTGCTATTTCATACCGTTTTATAAATATTGCTGGATTTAGCCATCTTAAGTCTTCTCATACCATTTTAAACAAATATTTCAAATGTGATATATGAGCATCGCTCCCTGGAGGGTTTTAGTGGGGCGGGTCTAGTCTGGATGGATTGACTTTTTATATTTTTTGTGTAACGATCTCTGCTATTTCATGCCGTTTTTCGGTGCTTTTTATATATAACTGGATTTAGCCATCTTAAGCCTCCTCTTCCGAGGCGGGTATCGAGCCGTTTTTCAACCTATATTCAAAACCACTTTTTTCCCTTTAGTTGTCATTTTCGCACGCAACAATTGTACTATACAGTACCTAAAAAAACACAGCCGTACTAGTTGAATGATTGTAGGAAAGGAAGCAAAAAAGTTGAAAAGAGTAAAAAAAAAAATAAGAAGTGATTTAATTCCTGGAAAATTATAAGGCTTTATCTTATATACTCCCTTCTGCAGCATAGAAGTATTTTCTTGCATCCCTCCTCTACCAAATTCTTCATTATTAATCCCGCCGTCCATTATACTTCGATTCTAATCCTCCACACATCATCACAATTTACGGTCTTCAGATTTATATTCAACAGACCACAGACTTCATGGTGCTACCACGAACATTCCCGACAATACGCACTGAAGGAAAAAAGTAAAAAGGAGCTGGATGAGAGATCTCTTTGGCTAGCTAAAAAATCAATTAAGTCAGCTGGAGGTATCCATGGGTACTAGTATCTATCATGCCACTCATGGCATTTTGCAAAATATCAGTTTGTAATCTGAAGGCATGTGTGAATTAATAAATAAAGACAATATTTTTTTTTTTTAAAAACTGGGGTAATGATAATTCGTGCTGTGACCCCAAATCGTGCAATATAAAACTAATATGAAAGGCTTTTACATTATTTAAATGTTTTCGATTTGTGACAATTACATGAAAATCCGATCTCTATATATCTGAAACTACTAAACCTATCAAACGAAAACTTTTTGAAAAAAATTGACATGTTTTTGGAATGAATTAAATTTCGGATAAGTAGTGTAATTTTGGTAATCCGAACTAATTGCTGCCGAAATGGGGGGGGGGGGTGAGGGGGTTCAGAAAACTTTAAAAATAAAAATGAAAAATTGTTTTCTTTTACATCACCAGTAAAGATTAAGTGATGATTTACGAAAAAAAAAATTAAAAAATACTCTTTGTATGGATTTATTTAAAACGTGATTAAAAAAAATGAGCTCATAGTTCATAAATTAAATTAGTTTTACAGAATCAAATGATTTATACAATACATATATCATGTATTTCTAAATAGAAAATAACATGTAAATATGTTCCATACTAAATAGATTAGCCATTATCGAAACTGTAAAAATTTCCATTTTCACAGTGATTACGATAACTTGCCGATAGATCGGGAAGTTAAAAATTTATTTTACACATTTTGCACATGTGAACTTTTATTTGAAAACGACAATATTATTGCCTGCTGTTTTTTCTCTAAAAAAGTAGCTTTTTTACGCCAGTTTGGATTACCGAGATTACACAGTATATATATCCCTTGAAATTAATTAAATTAAAAAAAAAATGGAAATAGTAGCTGTTTCAAAATCTCTTGAGGGGACAAATAATTATCTCATTTTGCGGTACTTCCATTTTGCGGTACGTCAGTGATGCAAAAAGTACACTCAGACCCAGCAGAAAACATTGCACCCAATTGTTTTTCATATCTTATAACATTTTATGTTTACAAGTGGAAATATTTAACAAATCTTAAGTAAATTTCACTTAAGAACGTATGAGCTGAGTTATTATTGCCAAGGGAAAAAGGTAATCAAATTGATAGGTTTTTTTTTTTTTAAACAAAAGTAGAAAAGAAAGTAAACCTCGTTCAATTAAATTCATATTTTTTGAATTATTCATTATAGTACAAGAGCCCAAGAGGAGAAAAAAAGGCAGTTATTTCACCTCAATATTTGATTACGTTAATAAAAACTATGTATAATTACTAGTTAAAATTGATGAGTCTGCCAAGTATAGGTAGGGGAAATACAAAATGGCGGCTGTTTCAAAATTATAAAAAAAAACGTTTTCATTCGGAGCTCTATATCATAAAAAGTAGCAACAACACAAGAAAACCTAAGAGTAGGTCATTTAAAGTAGAGTAAATTTGCTAAAATATTAGCCCTAATAGAGTTATTTACGTTAAATAGATTTCGAGATATAGCTTTTTAAAAAGCAACATTTCATAAAAATGTTGTATGGATCGTACTGAAAGATCAGTAGTTTGTGAATTTATTTTGGAAACTCGATATCTCAAAAACCATTTTACGTACAGATGTCTATTAGCACTTAAATTAAAGCTCAAATGGCGGCTGTTTTATAACGTAAAGAAAAATCATTTTCTCTTTCGGAGCTCCATATCTTTAAAATTATCTACAAAATTAAAATACTTAATAGAACATATTTAAATTAGAGTAAATTTTCTTAAATGTGAGCCCTAATTGTTGCTAAATACAGTACGTAATTGATTACTTACAACATTATTTAGATGAAAAATTATTACATATATATATGTCTTACCATCAGATTTGTTTTTTGTCACATTTGTTTGGACGAGAGAGATGGTTCGAAAGCCGATGTTAATTGTCTTCTCTGATGAACTATAAAACACTCTGAGTTTATACAATGGTTGTGCACCATATCCATTAGGCCACCATAGTGTTATGTTCTCCTGAAAATGTAAATGGTGTGATTAGATATTATTTTTTATTTTTTTTTTTTGTGACTTACTTGAAGAATTTGGTTAATATACATTTTTTTTGTTAACAAAATAAATTTCTATTCTATTATTTATTAATTTTTTTTTTTTTTTGATAGATAGATTTATTTATTGATAGATATTACAATCTGCCACACAGTTGTGGGCAATAGGTAATATTGATAAATGATCTCATACATACTAAAATAAAAAAAAAAAAATAAAATTAAAAAATATTGATAAATAAATAAATAAAAATAATAATAAAAAAAAAAAAAAAACTCTCTTAAAATATATACAAACAAAAGAATAGACAAGATGAACATAATCAGACTTTTAATAATAATCATAATATTATAACATCTTTATTTCCATTCTTTATAGAACTAAAAACCTCTTCCTTGGGAAGTATGAGTCTAGTTTATAAACATTTAACAAACTTTTCATTGATTAAATTTTTTTTTACATTAATTTAAAATAAAATAATAATTTGCCTATTATTAAAGAAAATATTTTCTAAGCTATATTTGAACACTTGTATATAAATGATAATTTACTATAAGTTCTTTATTAAATTACCCCATATAGTAGACCAACAGTATCCTACTAGTACAAGAGCCGGGAAGAAAAACAGGCAGTTATCTCACCTCAATTTTTTATTACTTTAATGAAAACTATGTATAATTACTAGTAAAAACTGATGAGTCTGCCAAGTATAGGTAGGGGGAATACAAAATTGCGGCTGTTTAAAACCTTTGAAAAAAACATTAATTTTTCATTCGGAGCTCTATATCTTAAAAACTACCAACAATACTAGAAAATCTAAAAAACATTATTTAAAGAAGAGTAAATTTTCTGAAATATGAGCCATAATAGGGCTATTTACGTCCAATAGTGCTCGAGATATAGCTTTTTAAAATGCAACATTTCATAAACATCTACTCAAATATCAGTCGTTAGTGAATCTGTTTTGAGAAATCTATATCTCAATACCCATTCGACATACAGATGTCTATTAACAATCAACTTAAACCTAGTTTAATGTAGTATAAAGTAGTTTATGACAGTTATCTTCGTAGGAGTAGTAGTTTTTATGATATTCACATATAAATATACATTTGGGAAATGAAAATTTGTCCGGACAACTATAAATCAATTTATTTTAGCAAATTTCATGAAAACTGCTACTCCTAAGAAAATAAACGTCATAAACTACTTTATAGCTCATTAAACTAGCTTTAATTTGAGTGCTAATAGATATCTGTACCTCAAATGGTTTTTGAGATATCGAGTATTCAAAATAAATTCACTAACTACTGATCTTTCAGTACGTTCCATGCAACATTTTCATGAAATGTTGCTTTTTAAAAATCAATATCTCGAGAACTATTTAACGTAAATAACTCTATTAGGGCTCATATTTTAGTAAAATTACTCTACTTTAAATTACGTTCTCTTTGGTTTTCTTGTGTTGTTGCTAATTTTTATGATATAGAGCTCGGAATGAAAAATTATTTTTTTTATCGTTTTAAAACAGCCCCCATTTTTTATTCCCCCAACTTATACTTGGCAGACTCATCAATTTTGACTAGTAATTATATATAGCTTTCATTAAAGTAATCAAAAATTGGCGTAAGATAACTACTTTTTTCTCCTCTTGGGCTCTTGTACTATAACGACTTTTCCTGCAATTTTAAACAGTTTAGCAGGTATCTCTACCTATAACTATAAATTATTTTTCCCCTCATCTTATATCTCTTATTTTCTTCATTTTCTATTTTCCATATGTCTTCTTCTTTTTTATAACATTGTTTTTATATACTCATCTCTTCATCTTGTATTTGGTCTTCCTTTTTTCTCTTGTATCCCCTTGTTATCCACTCTGTTGCAATTTCGGACCGCATTCAGGTATCAAGTCTGGCAACATGTCTGGCCCACCTCAATTTCAGTTCTGGAGCTTCTTTTTTTAGGGTTATAACCTGTTACTTACACAGTTATACAATTATAAAGTTGTTATAAACTGCTACTACTCCAGTTATACCTGGAGGTAGTTGATTTTTAAAATTTCTTTCATACATCAGTATTTTCTTCATCTCTTGTTAATCCTTTTATTTACGTAATCTTTTCTATCTTTAGATGAGGTTAATTGTTTATAAACATTTTTTTTTTAATATCTTTATTGAAATATACTACTGTATATAATAATACATCCAGTAAATTTGCTGTAAGTTTATAATGTAGTGATATAAGTGTGTAGAGAAACTACCCATTGGTAGCACTCTAAAAACATTTTTACATTAGAAAATCTCAAGGCCATCTTCTTTTTATACGCCTCGGAGAATTGTCAAGAATGGAAGAGGAAGCAAGGTTAGAGACTAGTGGGTTTGGGTGGTTAGGGAGTTTATAATCGGTTACATTCGGAACTTGAAGGTCTTTATGGATGAATTTGTGACAAAGTAAGCTGCATTCAAAATTTTGGATTGTAAGGATTGGATCCGAGAGGAATTCGATAGCTTATTGGAACCGCATAGCTCAGCTCCGTATGTCCAGATATACCTTTATAGTCATGTAGATTAGTCTTTTGTAATGGGTTGGAAGTTTAGACCGTTTGTCTAGTAAGTGCTGTAATAGTCGGAATCGACGAGCAGTTTCCTGTCTTTTATTTCTTGTATGAGGATTCCAGGTTCTAGAAAATTCCCTTTCATTCTGAAGAAGATAAAGATTGTTCGAGGCTTTATTGTAATTTATTTGTAACTTACTGTTATTGTATAAACCAGTTCTAATATTCACATAATCATATCCTGTCAATGTTCTTTTTATTTTATCAGTTAGGGCTGGTATGTATTGGAGTCTAAAGAATTTTTTATTATTTTCATTAGTCATTGTTTCTTTCATCTTGTCCTTTTTTCACTATTATCATTCACTGTAATCTTTTTTCTTTTACTTCTTTGTAAAATTCAGTCATTGTTTTTATACTTGGTGTTCTTTTTGTTTTATTTTTCTTTGTTGTTCTGCTTTTTTTTGTTTTATTTTACTTGTTTTTTAACATCAAAAATCTATTGAAATTAATTAGATTAAATACTAATACTATTGAAAAATTAATTATTGAACTTGGAGTGAACACACTTATTGGTTAAAATTCTTCATAAAATTACTGGAAAAATTAATTTATATGATATTTACCTTAGGCAAGGTGAAAGAAATGTCCTTTTTTTGCTTGTTTACTTTTTTAATCTGAAGAGGGAAAGTAAACGTACTTTTGTCCTTGCCACTCCAATAGAATTCCACAGTGAGCTGATCATTGATGTCGACATCTGAAGGTCCAAACCCAACAGTCAGGTTCAGTTTCCAAGTTTTGTCTTCAGGTATCGTTCTCACGACTACGGAATCAATACGTGGACCCTTGCTCATAACAATTTCAACATTTTTCCTAAATAACATAAATAAAAATAAAATAAATTTTTATTTGGTAGGATAACATTTTAAAAAAGTACATAGCTCTAAGTCCCATCTTCAGAATATATACACAATTTTACATCTTAATAACTCGTATTTTTTATATAGTCAATGCATTAAAATAATAGTTAGAATACTAATTGAAATAAATTTTAATATTGCTAAGATCACCTTACATTTACCACCTAAACTATTTTACAGTTACAAAATTATCCTTAATTGTAGGAATTTTTTTAAAAAACATGTATTTAAAATACGATAGAAAAACTAAATTTATCGAACTAACTTATAACAATATATATTTTGGAAACGTCTCTAAAACTATATGGTACCATATCTGTTCAATCGTTTACCACAAGATCTATTAAGTACATCAAAAACAAAGAAAACTGAAAAAGAAATCATGAAAAAAATGGTCGGGGTGCGGTCAGAAAAAAACAGAGATTAGTTAATACTATTTCTTTGCCGAAGTATCGCTCCACTTTGTAGAGCATCATTAGGACTAAAAAGACACAAAAATAACTAAAAATATTTTGCCACAGTAGGATAATAAGATAAAAAAAATTAAATTAAGGAAGGGTTATAATTATATAAATATAAGTGAAAAGAAAATTATATACAACGGAACAAAAGGGAAAAAATAGTTATAATATAATATAGGCAATGATAAGAATATAAAAAAATGTCAGGTTAAAAATGAACAGGAGACGTAATAACACGGGAAAATAGAAAAGCAGAAATTAAAAAAAAGTAAAATAAAGAAGCAGAGAATAAATAAAAGTCGAGAAGGAATAAATAAAAAAATAAATTAATAATAATAATAAAAAATTAGTAAAGATTAGTTTTTGTTTTCTTCTGATCTCACCCCGACAATCTTCTTCATAATTAGGATAACATGGTTAATCAATTATATATCTATATTAAAATACGAATAAAATTAGATATATACGTGTGTTTAATTTTATATGTATTATCTACTGTGATATACTTAGATCCTTATTTTTCTTGAATTCTCATATCATTTTGTTTTATTTTATCCTTTAGTTGCTTAATTTTAACGCTTCATTCTTTTTTTGTATTCTTTAAATTAGATATGATGTTATGTATTGTATATTATCGTATGTCGTATAACATTATATTTATGATATATTTTATTATTTTTTATATTTGTGAAGTTCTATCAATGGGTAGATTCTCTACATTTTTGCATCAAGCCATTGTATAACTGACACCAAATTTACTTATTGTATACACTATACAGTTGTAAATATCATTAAATAAAATTTTCAAAAAATTAATTTTTTTATAGAATTATTACTTTTAATCAAGTCTATTCCATAATTACGAATTCTTTAGCTTATAATAATTAATTTATTAATTATACATACGTATCAGTATTCTTAACTTTATAAGTTCTTTCAATTATCTTTATTTATTTTGATTTTACTATGTAGTATTTAATTGTATTTTGTTAATTGAATTATTAGTTTTATCACTATAAATTAATTAGTAATGTTTAAGCTTATAAATCGTTGCCGCCTCCAAAGCGCCCTAATAATCCACAGTGTAACTAACTCATATTTCATTTCTGTAAGTTATTTTGGCAATGAGCGATAGATGTTGTCATTTAGTCAGGCAGTATTGGATGTACATTTCTAAATAAATAAATAAATATAATAACATAAAAAAAAATTGTAGTAACTTTTTATATAATGATAGATATTAAAGATTCGCAACACTTATACACACACAAATAGCTTAGAGCAGTGGTCCCCAAAGTTGTTTGTCCTACCACCAAGAAAAATATTACTTAGTGCCCCCTAGAAATTAATTCCTTTTTAAATTTTAATAGGAAATATCTAAGTATTAATGTTTCTACCTTTTTCGTAAAATATAGTAAAGAAAGGTGTAAATTAGAAACATTGAACTTGAAAATTATGAAACTATTTATTGAACTCCGAATAGAATGTAATACAAAAAAAGTTAAAACATTCGAAATCATCTTAATGAGAAGGATGAACCTGGTTTGCTGCTACCAATTTAGTAATCCTCGACTCTATTTTCGTCAGCAGTAATAATCATCGCCCCCCAAATGCACCGGTGGCCATTGCTATCCCCTGAGTCGCTGTAGCGCCCACCTGGGGGCGGTGTCACCACTTTGGGAATCACTGACAAAGAGCAATGACTGCAAGCATACTTACCACAGACCCATCGATGGAAACGCAGGACCCCAATCCCATGCAAACGAAGCCTGCATCTTCCTCAACATGTTGACGTGGCATTCCCCGTTGTAGACCGAAGGGGGGCAAGTCTGGGGGATCTTATATCCCACTTTGGCGGCCAGCTTCCTCGCTTCTCTTATAGGTGAGCTAAACAATATTGTGATGTTGTTAGTACCTACCTGCGAACAATATTTAAAAGAATCCTTGAATATGAGAAATAAGTATTTTAAGACTCCAAAATATTAGGAAACAAATTGCGTTTACCCAATTCAGGGATTATTTGGCAAAATTATACAGGTGGAATGGGACAAAATCACACAAATGCACACCTCACATCAGAATTCCGAAAAAGTGATGTATTTTATTGTCTCGATGCTGTCTGAATTGATTTCTAGTTGTTCGGACAAATATTTTGTTTTATGAAAAAATATATCTCAGGAACTATAAGACGTACAGATCTCGACCAGCACTCAAATTAAAGCTAGTAAAATGTGCTATAAAGTAATTCACTATACGAATATTCGTAGGGGGTTGCAGTTTTCATGATATTTGCTGAAATAAATTAATGTACGAAATTCATATTCATATTCGAATATCATGAAAACTACAACCCCTAAGAAGATAAGAGTAATAAACTACTTTATAGCACATTAAACTAGCTTTAATTTGAGTGCTGGCAGACATCTGTACGTCTAATACTTTCTGAGATTTATTTTTTCGTAAGTCAAAAGTTTTTATGTTGATTTATAGTTCTTTGGACAATATTTACTTATTGGTACTCATCATCTAATATAATAAAAATATAATATTTAATAATCAAGATGGACAGAAGCTTACCGAAAGCAGTGATTTTACGCTGGCAGAATATCTCACGAACATGTTATTACAGCGAATTAGAAGATGGTCGTTAACGAACACATCCGCAATTGTGTCCACTCCATGAAGCAGCAATCTGATACTGCTATAGTTTTTTAAGTCTCCTTCAGAAACTACAAAAAACAAAAATACTGTCAAAATAACAAAAAAATAGTTAAACCTATATATATCATAAGAAAATGATTGAATCTTAGTCAAGATTACTTGTATTACTGGACCAATTTACATTTTTTTTTTCAAAATGTTCACTTACCCCATGGCAAGGTTTAAAGGCACTAAATTCTCCGGTAGAAAAATTTTTTTTTTTTCGCATAGCTCTGAAAGTATACGTTTTTCCCACTGTTATTATATACCGATCGATTCGTCTCTTTCCGATGAATTCGAAAAAATTACCACTGATACAATTAAACGATATCATATTAAAAAAAAACCATAATATGGCTCTCATTTAACAAAGAATTATTTATTCGTGCCGACGTTTCGACCTGAGTTTCAGGTCTTCATCAGGGTTACAAAAACAAAAAAGAGGTAACAACCATCATTCAGAGAAAAATAAAATTGAAAAGAGATAATAAACTAACACATTTGGAAGTATACATAACAATGCATTGAATAATAAAAAAATAGTTGATTGATAACAATGAAAGATGAAATATAATATTATATAGGTAAGAAGATATGTAAGTAGTGTCTAAAAAACTGAAAACCTATTTGAATCAACGTAATGAACAATATTTATTTATTTGTTTTATTTAAATTGGAAGAAGATAGTTGACCGTATGAAGTAGATTGTAGGAAGATAGTCAGAGAGGCGGTCAATAAAGGTATCAAAGTAGTAAAAGAAAACTATTTATTGTTAAGCAATGTATCGCCCCACTATGCCGGGTTTCGTCAGGGTTATCAGGTTGGCACAGAGCGAACGATCTGGGTCCTGTTTCATAAAGAAAGCTAATAGTATTAGTTCACAGTACAAGTGTAGAAATAAGTATGGTAATAATACTAATACTTATTTTTTTCATTATAGGAATGACTATTAGTGATATTACAGGAATTAAAAAATACTAAAGTACAAGTTGCTATTGTACAAGTCTGTGTAATTGAATTAAGATAAATCTACAAGAGTAATAGTATTAGTTTGTACTTTATTATGAAACAGGGCCTTGGTCGTTTAAGTAGTTTACTCTAATCTGACAAGCCTAAGGAAGTGGAGCGAAACGTTGGTTAACAATAAATAGTTTTCTTTTACTTTATTGATACCTTTATTATCTGCCTACAATCTACTTCATATGGTCAACTATCTTCTTCGAATGTAAATAAAACAAATGAATAAATATTGTTATCAATCAACTATATTTTATTATTTAATTCATTGTTATGTATACTTCCAAATTTATTATTTTATTAATTCTTATAAATTTTATGTTTCCATGAATGATGGTTGTTACCTCTTTTTGTTTTTATAACCCTGATGAAGACCTGAAACTCATGTCGAAACGTCAGCACGAATAAATAATTATTTGTTTATTTGTGTTTTTGCTAACCACACCTTCTCCCTCCCCCCTTCTGACCATCCTCACCACTTAAATAAAACTCATTTTCCTTTTCAATAATAAACTAAGATACGATCTAATTAATTTTTTTTTCTAATTATTGTGCATTAATTTTTTGTAATTTTTTCTAAGGAGCGTAGAATGAACCAGAATTTTTGACCTTAAAATATTAACGAGTTACAACACTTGAAACTAGTGTCCTTGATAAGTCTTTTTTGTTATTAATTGAATGTTTTTTTCTACAATCGATGCTATTTATTTACTTAATGATGTTAATTACAATTTGAAATTTATCAATTACTAATTTATAAAAAATAATTGATACTTGAACAAATCAGTGTAATGTGATTATATGTTTGGATTACGTAACACAACGATACTATAAAAAACAAATGTTTGAAGAGAGGTGTCAACAGTCATCACTCTTCAGATAATCTTTTTTTAAGGATTCCGTATAGTGTTTTTATTACATTGACAGATATAAGCGTTGATAATTTAAATTAGAAAAACAATATATTGAAAGTTATGATAAATATAATAAATTTAAGCATAAGTTGGTATTTACTATATACAGCTATTTCCCATATTATTTTAT
>NW_027109908.1:325136-364659 GCF_000696795.3 Halyomorpha halys
ACGTACTCTCGCCCTTCGGCGATGGAGGGTAATACTAGCCGCTTCAGTGATGGCGCCCGTGAGATAGCCATCTTGTCTCAACCAGAGAAGCGTCCATCCTTCATTTTTATTCACTAATCATCAATATCCACATGAGTGAGTAGAGTTACTTCAGTGGTTCCCAGCAGGAGGGAGGAGAGGCTTGGAGATGCGGGGGGAAGAAAGAAGTAAGTCCATCTAGCAATAGTTTACATCCACATCATCATCAACCACCTCAATGTTAGATCTACAATTTCCATAGCCCAATCCTACAAAATTCTACTAATAATCATAATTTTTTCTTTCGGCCACCCACTACACCTCTTGTAACATAAACCAATAGAAGTTCATTTTTATTTATACAGTCCACTTCAACCCAACCAGCCAACCCAAAAATGAAGTGTGTCTTACAATGCGGTTGAAGGCATACTTCATACAGTGGCTGTTAATTAATTCTATTGTTTTAGGTAAGTTTAATAATGTTTCTACATAGATGTATTTGACTCTACTTTTGTTAGCTCTACTCTAATTACTACTAGCTCTGTAACATTTGATTAATTATTATTTTAGCAATCGTCATTTTAATGAACAAAGAATGTTTGTTAAAAATGAATCAAAGAAGAGCTAGTTAATATGTTTGCCAGCAATCCCAGAAGTCTAATGCTCACATAGCAAACCTCTTCACCACCTCTTATATTTTTGTATTTATTGTGTGTGTTGTATTTATTTATGTACAATAATTATGTTTATGCTGGATTTTCAATAATTTATTGTGATTATAGCTAATATATATTCGAAAAGTATATATTGAATTGTATCACGTAGTAATAAAATAGTGGGAGTATTTCTTGGACTGCGGAATTACATATCTTTTTTTTTACCCAATATTTCCAAATAAACTATATATATTTATATCTATGTATGTGTCGGGGTTAGGCTGTTCTCCAGCCTGATATACACTTTACAGAAGGCCCACGACAAGGCGTATTCAAAAATAGGTAAGAAAGGAAAGCCGTGCCAGGGGATGAGCCCTGGACACTGACTTAGGTAGAGGAGATCTAGATGAGATTATCTGAGGTAGAGTGACAGTTCTAGTTGCCGAGATGAAGCGGACGGACCAGAATATATGTATACGTGTGTAATGATGGGCTGAGGTCTACTCCCCCTTGGAAAAATCCTGCCTACACCCATGAACATTATACTCGATATATTTAGGCAGCATTGCTTGTTTTTAAATAAAGCCGTTCAATCTGTGATTAAAATTGGTAAGCCCGTTAGAGCAGAGTGTGTTGAGGCCCCACCTTAGCAACCTCCAGTCAGCGGGGCCGGTTCCATTTCGGCCTGATTTGTTTACCCTCAAAGCGGTCATTTCTGACTAATTCTATAGGAAACAAATCATTTGTCGGGGTTGTCTGTTGTCTTAGGCGCTTTCTCCAGCCTGATATCTCTTTACAGAAGGCCCACGACAAGGCGTATTCATTATAAGTTAGGAACGGCTGATATGAATAGGAGCCAGCTTACTAGTGTCCGAGATGAAGCGGACGGACCAGTAAGCTGATAAGGCTAGGTGCAGATCTAGTTGCCGAGATGAAGCGGACGGACTAGAGCCGGGGAGAGACAGGAAATTACACTGGTTGCCGAGATGAAGCGGGCGGACCAGTGTAACAGTTAAGGATTAGGTTACAATCTTAGTTGCCGAGATGAAGCGGACGGACTAAGATTGCTGGAGAGAAGGAGAGGAGATAGGCCATCGTCTTAGGTGTGCGTACAGAAAAACAGCTTTTGCGAGCATAGATTGTCAATGAACTTCTCTATCTCCAGCATTGTATACGCCACCTGTGCCATGACTAGACCCAGGAAAGGATGTGTATCTAAGATCAAATTGGGGGAATTAGAGTCCATTATTTATAGGCCTAGTCCATGCGGCTGTGACCGAGAAGCGGTCGGTACATCCCTGCTTGAGATAGGTTCGTGCATTGGATTGTAATCCTTTATTATTCATTGTACAGATATTGCTAAGTATTATGTACAGAAATTATTAATATAGAAAAATGACAATGTGTTTTTACAAAATGAAGTGATTTATAAATTTGAGAGCTACGGTGAGGCTCGAGGTGGAGCGCTCTGGTGAGTTGTGGTCCAACCACTTGCTCCCTCTCGCTACACAGTTATAGTTAGAATGTGAGGGTCGAATTTTCATTCAAGAGGACCGCCACAAAATAAAAGTCAACCTTCCCAGGCCTGAATCGAACCGTCGCCATTGCTGAAATGAGGATGCTTACCGCAATGCTTGACGTCGGGAATAGGAACTTGACTTTCTGACTTGGTTTAAAAGAGCTAAGTAACTTTCAGGTCAGAAATGATAGTTAGGAGGTAATAAAAAAAAAAATACATGAGTAAATTTGATAAAAGAACTTTTACAAAAGTTAAATTTTTTCAAGTCAAAGATATCATCATCTTTACTTTAATATTATCTATTTGCCTTCAAATGTAACGTATCTGTTAACCGCCACTTTACCTCCACCTCTCCATTCTGTTGGTAATCTCATTTCAGCCTTCAGCTCATTTTTGTGTTTACTTCATTTCAGTAAAGTGAGTGTCATATTTTGTTCACCCGTTTCCTTTTTTCTTGACTTTAATTCTTATTTCCCTTATTTTTCCATCTTTTAATGTTTACCGTATTTTTATATTTCTTTCTTATTTGTTATTATTTCCGTTTTCATTAATTGTCTAATACCTTTCCATAAATCTTGTTTATTGATACTTTTAACTGTACTTAACAATAGTAATTATAGTTTGTATCTTTTTTAGCCCTGATGAAGCCCTACAATGTGGGGCGAAACGTTGCTCTTACATTAAATAGTTTAATTACTGTTTGATTTTCGTTTTTTTAATGCACCCAGACCATCTTCCTTAATACACGGTATTAATAATAATTCATTATATTTCTCGTCCAATTTGTTTTAGAAAAGAACTTTTATAGATCTATGCCGTCTTAACACACTATTAGAAGATTAATAATATTCAGGATTCTCAAATGCCAGTAAAAAACTACAGTTCCACAACTAAGATCACGTGAATGCCGACTAAAATAAAATTAATCGCATCCGGCTGGGTAGAAAATTGTTTTTTGAATACACTGTATAGATGAGTCAACCCTGTACGTTCTGAAGCCCTCCTGGGGTCCATCCAGGCTAATAAATAGGGTAAAAATCTGGGGGTCGAGCGCGATTCTGGCCAAATCACCTCCTTGCACAACCGTTGGTCTAGTAACAGTACTTCCTTACTAAGTACTGAACCCCTGACCTTTCATGGGTTGTAGCGGTCAGATTTTTAATTTTGTTTGTTTTTTAGCCTCATTTATATAGTCAATATTATTTAAGAAGCCCCTCACCAATCATTCGGTACAAGCTGCATTGTAGCAAAGTATGACATCGCTTTCTCAGTTACAAGTGTGTGGACTTGAATCCTAAACGGTTCATATTTTCGCGACAAATAAACCACTAGTGGAGGTCGAATATCAAGGCCCGTCCCAACATGAAAGATATCTGTCGAGCAAACAATATAACAATCCTTACAGACAGGTGCCACAACCCTACTCTACTTCTAAGCAAAAATGACGCTAAGGGGTGGGGGTTAGGCCACGCCCCTTGAAGGGTATCTCTGGTATTAATGTAATTATCTGTAAAACCGTTCATTTAATCACAAATGTGAAGAGAGTAGTAAGTTTTAGTATATGTTATTTCCAATAATTTGGTATATCTATGATCAAAATGCATTAAGCCTTTCTAAAAAAAAAAATCGTGCTTCTTTCAATGTTCTGTCCAAAGTTATTTCAATGTGATTATTAAGGATCCCGAAATACATTTACTGTTCTAAAAAGTAAGAAGTAAATATGAAACTGAATTAACTTGGCCAATTTATAAATTAAACTTTTCTAGTAACAGTAAATAAAAAAATAATTTCTTATAGGAAAATCATTAAAATGTAAAGTTTGTTACAAATAAATAATTGTTTCTGATATAATGGTGAATATCATTTATTTAAAAAAAACAAAAATATATAAAAAAAAATAAATAAAAAATAAAGAATCTTTTTTAGAATATTCAATTTTTACAACTCAAAACTGATGGAAAATTAATAGTAATTAAAAAAAAACAATTCAAAACAATAAAATGTGAGCATCCTTTGAGTAACTCAAACTTTTTTTTAACCCCTCTGCCTAGCCATTTCAAGCATACGGGAGTGGCGGCAGCTTTCAACTGTCAATTATGGCGTACTGGATGCCACGCCTACGAAAGGAATAGACCCCGCCCTGGAAGCGTACCCCCTCCATTATAATCTCTCCTACAAGCTGTTAGTTAACACCTCCAAAATAGTTCAACTCATATGGACAGCCAAAATGCCAATTATAATTCAAAAGCCAGACTTATGTGACTGACTTGATTCTTGAAGAATTCTACACTATCAATCACTACACGTCTGACGCTAACTTTTAAATAGGAAATTGAACACTAAGGATTTTGTACAACATATTTGAATAATTATAAGCAGAAATCTTATTTGGCCATCATTTTGGCTTTTACGTACTGGGCCCCAAAAATATTCCAACCCCCTAAAACGAATTCGTCCAGTGCTTTAAAATTGTATCCTCCCTGGATCCAAAAATAACATCGACCTGGACTCCAAATATAAATCGGACCAGGGCCCCAATAAAAATAAATATGTCAAAGTCCCAAAATTATACCCATCCCAGCCATCAAAAATAAATCTATTCCTGACTCTAAAAATAAATACGTCATGAGCCCCAAATGGTCTGGGTGAGCCTATGTTCTGAAATGCAATGTCTGAGAAAAAAAAATAACTTGTTCGTATTAGAAAGGGACATGACGGGGTGGGGCGCAGGTCCCAGTGCGCTCGGTTTGGAATGTTGTGAGTTCGATTCCCACCTGGGGCAGTTAAACATTCATTTTTCGGCGGTCCCAAAGAATGAATCTTGACACTCCCACCTTGGTTAGTAAGAGGCGCCAACCTAGGTAGCCACTAGGCACATTTGCTGGACTTGTTTTCCCGCCAAATACCAGTACCTGTACGATTACCAGTAGTAATAGAAAAAGCGTCTAACGATTAACTAAAAAAACTAGTCGGAAGACTATTACGACACCGCACTAGCACATCTACATATAACGTAAAGCCATTTTATCCGAAATCCCCACTCACCGCCAAGGTGAAAAATACCCACAGTGGCAACACTGCTTTGGAGTTAATCACATTGGCAGTTGAGCACTTCATACAGGAACAGCTGATCAATTATATTACAAAACTATAACAGCACTTACTATAGCAAGTATATGTATTAAATTATACTGATTAGAAATAGTAACAAATGTGAACCTTAAAAAAAATAAAAATATTTACCTTGAAATTTAAGAGTGCTGAAGGCTGGCTAGAGAAAATATTTTTTCTTTCATTTAATTTTGTGACTTATAATTAATTATAGATGGACTATTCCCTGCGACAAATGCCTTGTCCCCTCCCCATATGTCGTTGAGACACCAATATAGTTGTGACACTGGTAATGGCATGTAATAAAGAACAGTCTTGATCAGTCTTTGGAATGAAAGGGAATTTTCATCAACGTAAGACTTTCTGTTTCACTTTTAATATATAACAAATTGCAATCTTGCTTAAATATCACTTATTTGTTAATAGACCCCGCTCGAACAGATCCTACCTTGGACTGTATTGGACAAATGACTAACCTGGAATCCTCACACAGGACTGAAAAGACAGGAAACCGCACGTCGATTCCGACTATTACAGCACTTACAGGACAAACGGTCTAAGCTTCCAATCCATTACAAAAGACTGATCTAAATGATTATAATAAGGCCTCTTTGGACATACGGAGTTGAGCTTTGGGGCTCCACTAAACCTTACAATTCCTATCGTATCCAATCCTTACAGTCCAAAATCCTCACTGCTACAAATAAAATCATCCATAAAGAACTTAATGTTCCATATGTAACTGATCTAGCCCGAACTACATATCAATCCTTCCATTATAAACTCCCTCACTGCCTAAATCTACCTTGCCAATGCTTCCATTCCTGACAATCATCCGCTTGAAAAGAAAATGGCCTCGAGGCCTTCTAATGTAGAAATATTTTTAGAGTGCTGCCAATGGGTAGTTTCTCTACAAGTCTGTATCATACTATTATAACCTAACATCAAATTTACGAGATGTATTTTTGTGCAAATAAAGTTGTAAATGTCAATAAATAAATAAACAAAAATTATATTAAAATAACTGAAATCACTATGTCAATAAAATTAATTTTAAAATATTAATAATAATTAAATATGAATAGAAATTAATCAATTAATCTAAAATGCTTAACGTTTGCACTGAAACTAACTGGAATGTAAAAGACTTAAAAGGATTTGTGCTGGAACAAGCCAATTATCATATTTTTATGTTATTCACTTTAATTAATAAATCTTATTTTAAAAATAAAAATATTGACTTTACTCACTGCGATTCGAGTTGTACAGATGCCATGACTGCGAGCTCAGGTGGAGGACTTTTAAACCATTTACAGCGAAAATTACGAAGAAGAAAACGCAATAGGTCTTCATGACACCACGGGACGCGGCAGAATAGAACGGAAGATGCCAACTAAAGATCTCTTTGTGTACTCTCTTATCTCGTTCTCTGACCTTATATTGCTGATTACTGATAATTTCATTATAGTCAAACTTATAAGAAAAATCAAACATTTCAAGAGAATTTGACATGAGCCATAAATTGTAAAATTAATAGAGTCTCGGCTAACTATGTAGATTTTTTGCATTTTGCAATGCAGTTAAAAACTTTGCGATTATGAAATGAATATTTTAAAATTATCTCTAAGGTTACCCGCGAAGGTCGATTGTTTTTTTTTATTATTATTTTGTTTTGACAATTTAGACAGTTTACTCAACTGTAGCTATTTGCAGAGTTGGACAAAAATTATTCGATTGACAAGAGACGAATAAATTTTTATTCGAATATTTTAAATACTATTTCAATCGAATAAAAAATTAGTCGAATGAAAAATTATTCGAATACAAAATTAGTCGAATACATATTATTCGAATAAAAATTTGATTTTTTTTTTTTTTTAAAATCACTTATTTTTTTACCACCTTCAATTTCTAATGTGTGAGAGTCCTATTTCACATATTCAGACGAGTACAAAACGAAAATGCTATCGATTTTAAGATCCCATATCGATTTAGTTTAATTTTTTTTATTTCTAACACAGGGGCCAATTTTTTATGTTTTCGGATATGCAGATTATGAAAATGCTATCGATTTTAACATCGCGTATCGATTTATTTTTACTTCTCTGATTTCTAACATGTTACGGTCATTTTATATGTTTTGAGATATGTAAAATATGAAAATACTATGGATTTTAAGATCGCGTATCAATTTATATGAACTTTCCTGATTTCTAACATGATAGGGTCTCTTTGTATGTTTCAATATATGCCAAAAATGAAAATGCTATTGATTTTATGATCGCGTATCGATTTATTTTAACTTTCTTGATCCTGAACATGTTAGGGTTCTATTATATCTTTTTAAGATATGCAGAATATAAAAGTACTATCGATTTTAGTATCGCGTATTGATTTATTTTAACTAAGATAAGAAATCTGCATAAGAGGCCCTAACATGTTAAAAATCAGAAAAGTTAAAATAAATCGATAGTATTTTCATATTCTACATATCTTAAAACATAAAGGGACCCTATTATGTTGGAGATCAAGAAAGTTCAAGTAAATCGATAGGGAATCTTAAAATCGATAGCATTTTCATATTCTACATATCTCATAACATATAAAGGGACTCACTCTAACATGTTAGAAATCAGAGAAGTTAAAATAAATCGATAGTATTTTCATATTCTACATGTCCCAAAACATAAAAAGGGACTCTAATATGTTAGAAATCAGAAAAGTTAAAATTAATCTATACGCGATCATAAAATATATCTATGTAGAACTGTAAGACAAAAAATGCCGTCTTTATACGAAAACAAACGTATTCGGATGGTTAATCATTTCATTTTTTAAAATAAGAGATTATTTCTCTATAAAATGGACGAATATAAAAGTATTCAAATGGTTATTCGAATTGTTTTGCCCGAATAATTGATTATTCGTGTTAAATAATGACGAATGAAAAAGTATTCGGATGGTTAATCATATGCTTTTGTACGAATAATTGATTATTCGAGTTGAAAATTCACGAATAAAAAATTATTCGTCTCTTGTCATTCGAATAATATTTGCCCAACTCAGGCTGTTTGAGATGTTAGCGCATGAGATACTATCAGTTCTTCCGATTTGGGGGCGATTATCTGATTTTGGAGTATTTTCAACTTAGTGGGTAACTGTATCGGGTATTTTGGCTAAAATGGATTTACGTTATATGTGCGTTATATGCGCTAGTACAATCCTTAACCGATGTTTTACAATTTTAAGATCTCGGGTAAATTTGTATTTGGGGCACGGGTTGGATTTATAATTGTAATTTATATTTTTTCTGATAAGGTAATATTGTAATAATCTAAAAATAAATTTAATGCCATTTCTATCACGCCAAAATCTCTATCATTTGGTAAAAATAAATATCCTGATGTTAAAAATTTGTGATCTATGATTTCCGGATTATTTAAAAAAGTTCGGACAATTTTTAGCAACATAAAACATATCTTTATGCACAAATGGACTTAGGCAACTTTTTAAAATATGTATAATTGAAATCTTATGTATCCAGAATCAACATGTTTACTCCAAATGTAAGTAACCTTTAATGCTTTATTGATAGATAACTTCAAGTTATATATGTAAACACAGGCAACCGAAAATAATTGGCAAAAGGGACTTAAGGCACTTTAAAAATAAACGGCTACATAAAGAGAAGATGGTGGTGGTGTGGTCAGTGAATAGCACAAATAAGTTGAAAAACTTATTAATGCCAACGTTTCAGCAGGACTTTATCAGGGCTAAGAACAAAGAACAACATAAGAACCAATGAATAAAAGAATATGTAGAATGATTAAAGTAAATAATAGTACAGAATAAAAATAAAATAATGAAAGAAGTAGAAAATAAAGTATATATATAGGTAATTAAATATCTAAGTAATGTAACATAATAAAAGGAAAAAAGTATATAAAGATATATAATGAAAAGAAACAAATAAATAGGAATATTTTAATTTAATAATAATTTAAAAATTAAAGTTATGGAAAAAAAAAAGGATAGAGAGAAATGCTTTATTTAGTCATGCTGCCCAAATACATTGGGCTGCTACATTACACAGCATACAAATCAATCCATGATCGGACATATATAAATTATATATATTTACATGAAATAACAAAAAGGAAAGAAAACAATCCTCCCCCCCCCCATATAACTAATGTAAGTACAATATTATTACATATATTTTCTTTATCTCCTTTTTTTTTCATAACTTTTAATTTTTAAATTAAAATATTTATATTTCTTTATTTATTTTCATTATATAATTTTATATTTTTATTTGTTAATAATGGAACTTTGCCTAAATACTTATATATACGTTTTATTTTCCACTTCTTTCATTAATTTATTTTTATTAATTTTCATTCTGTAAAATTATTTACTTTAATCATTGGTTGTTATCTATTTCTTTGTTCTTAGCCGTGATGAAAGTTATAAATTCTGGCCAGAACGTTGGCACTATTAAATAAATTTGTTTATTTGTGTATCTTTGCTGATTGCAATCCAGACCTTCTTCAACTCATATCAATTTACGGCTAACTATTAAAATCTCAAAAGTATATTTTGGTCGAAAATTTGAATTATTTCACAGCACTTTCCCAGTAGATACATATTTCATCTAGAGGTTAATAAAAGTAAAAAGTTTCACTAAATGGTGATACATTAACCTTGGATTGGGCATCTCTTGTTTACATGATCACAATCAATCAAGACAGTTACTGCCATGGTTCCAACTGGAAAAGTGAACGGGAAATTTCATAAGCCATTAACACATTACTGTTTATTAAGATAACATCACTCATATTAGAAAAGTTTTTACAATAGTAACAATATTCATAACAAAAAATACAAACATTTCACACATTTATGTGTCTGATTATTATTAATAATAAATTTTAAGTCATTAAACTCTTATGGCAAACTAATATAAAATATATTTGTTACAATGATAATAGACAATATATTTTATTTTATTATAACTGTTATATTTTTTTTTTTCTCTCGATATAAAATCATACAATCAATTATTGAAACTTCAACATTTAATGTTCTGAATATTTAACTGATTATTGTACTGGTCACTACATTTAACAATTTCAACAGGTACAATAAGAAAAAGTAGGCAGATGACAATTTCAGAACACATTAAGTATTTAGGAAAAATGAAGAGATTGGAAAAAATAGATGTTGAAGATAAAGGATAAATAAATATTAGAAAGACTAGGAACCACTAATGACAATTTAAGAAATAATAAGTTGATATACTAAAATTATTTTAACTTTTTTTTAAAAGTAATATGATCTAAATCAGAGGTCAACAACAAACAGTATGTTGAATAGAAAATTCAAATGTTTAAGAGCCAGTGATTTCAGGCAGAAGTACATATAAGTAAACAATAGACATTAAAAAGTTGATGACCTCTAATTTAAATAATATAGTCCAAGAGCCGAAGAGAAAAAAAGTCAGTTTTTTCACCCACAATTTTTTATAACTTTAATGAAAACTATGTATAGTTACTAGTCAAAATTGATAACTATAGTTCAGAGAAAAAAATTGCAGTAGTTGCAAAATGTTTAAAAAAATGAAATTTTTATTCAGAGCTGCATATATTTTTAACAACCAACAACACTAAAAATCTAATAGAACATCATTTAAAGAAGTGTAAATTTGCTAAAATATGAGCTTAAAAAGAGCTATTTATGTTCAATAGTAAACCCGAGATATGCTTTTTTAAAAAGCAACATTTCATAAAAAATGTACTGAAAGATCAGTAGATAGCGGATTTATTTCGGGAAATAAATATCTCGAGAACCTTTAGACCTATTGATTAAAACCATTAGCACCTAAATTAAAACTAGTTTAATGTGCTATAAAGTATTTTATGAATTTTTCTTTGTAGAGATAGTAGTTTTCATGACATTTGGCAAAATAAATTCACACAATATTGATTTATAGTTATTCAGACAAAACTTTTGGTTTATGAAAAACTATATCTCCGGAACCATTATACCCACAGATGTAGTTTATGAATTCTTTCTTTGTAGAGATAGTAGTTTTTATACTTGAAAATGAAATTTTATTCAAACTAATTGAAATCTTTTATTTTAGCAAATATCATGAAAACTACTACTTATGGGCGTTGACGACCATTGGGTTTTATGCCATACAGCCTTAACGAATAACTACTACTCCTACAAAGATAACTGTCATAAACTAATTTGAGTTCTAACTTCTAAATCTGTATGTAAAATGATTCTTGAGATATAGATTTCCTAAAATAAATTCACTAACCAATGATTTTTCATAATGAAATGTTGTTTCTTAAAAAAATGTATCTCAAGAACTATTGAACATAAACAACTCTATAAGGCCACATATTTTAGAAAATTAACTCTTCATTAAATGGTGTTCCATTGGGTTTTCTAATGTTGTATATAGTTTTAAAGATATGCTGATTCAAATGAAAAATTGATATTTTAAAACTTTTTTGAATCAGCTGCCATTTTTTATTCCCTCACACTACAGTAAGCAGACTCAGTTTTGACTAGTAATTATATGCAGTTTTCATTAAAGTAATCTAAAAATTCAACTAGAAATAACCGAATTTTTTCTACCAGGCTCATGTACTAGTATTGTTGAAGCAGCTTTTAAACAGTATGAAATATATTTATTAACATAACCAGTACTAAATTCGTAACATATGAATTGGATAGTGATTTTTTTCTTTTTGATACAAGTTAAATATCACAAAGGAAATTCTAAAAAGATATTTAACAAATAAGTCTCAAACAAGTTAAGGATCAATAGATTGAGCATTTATCACACAAGTATCACAATCTTAGAGGCTTAAAATAATATAAGAAATGTAATATAATATAATATGTACAAGAATCTTGTAATAATTAAGAAAATTAATAATTTTACAATGTCTTACCATTTTCAGTACTTAATATAAAGTGGTTAGTTTGGAAAATCGATGATTTATAAACAAAGAGAATATTTTCATATGCTAAAAACTTAAACTAACAAACAAAACTCTTATCGATCATCATAATTAGATTTTGCAGTAATCTTTTAATGTAGAATACATCTGATAATAATGGTTTACATTTTAAATAATTTTACTGGCAAATGGAAAACATACTACTGAAGAGATGGTGATAGATAAGTACACAATATTCATTCAGTTTATACTAGAAGAGCATTAATGGAGAGCATAACTAAATTATCTGTTAAAAAAACTAATTTTAGATTCATAAGGCTGAGATAACAATTGGCTACCCAGGCATAGGATTATAATGAAGTATCTAAGAATCAGTGCTGCCGATTTGCGGGTATTTACCCAATTTTTGGGTAATTTTCACTTTAGCAGGTAATTGTTGGGTATTCGGGTAAAATGGATATGTTATTTATAAGTGTGCTAGTGCAGTAATCCTTCAATTAGTTACTTTAGTTAATCATTAGGGACTTTTTCTATTACTAACAAGATATTATTTTTGGGGTCCGTAGCGGATTGGTGTTACAGGCCCTAGATAGAATTTTTTCATCAAGTGAGTCGGCAGCACTGCTAAGAATACACTAGCATAGCAGTTCCAAAAGTGAGTACCACATGTGTGCTGCAAATATATGCCACTTTCTCAAAATATTACAAAATAAAAAAAAAAAGTAATAATTCAAATAGCAAATATAAGGTGCATTCCTGCATTTGCTTTGCACTATTTTTCTTAATTTACTAAATACTCAACCATTCCAAGGATAATTGTTGAGATATTTTTTTAGCTCAGCAAGGGTGCCACTTACTTTTTTTACCCAACAAGGGTGCCGTGAAATCATTTTAGCCCATAAAACCTATGACACAAAAAGTTTAGGAACTGCTGCACTAGTGTTTATTCTGAATGTTCAATATAAATCAAATTAAGTACTTCTCACAACTGAACAGAAAATATAATCGAAAAATGCCAGAGAAATAAGTTATGGGTATGCTTCTTTAACATAATCGCTATTGCCTTTAAAGTTTTGAGGCACCATGTTAGGCTGCAAGGATGTAAGAACACACAAAAGGAGCAAAATATGAAAAAAAAAAAAAACAGTAGAAAGAGAACTAAACGGAAGACTTAAAAGGGAGGAGACAAAATCAAGTGGCTTACGAATTGCAAGTATTTAGAAGGTTACAAACAATTTAATTTATTTGTTAATATAATGAAATCAATTGAATAATTATTGCAATGAAAAATAATTTTGTGCTTCTTTCATTTCTGTTGCTACTGCTTCGTGTCGTATTCAAAATTTTAAAAATATTCATATTTAATTTGATTTTAATATTAGAATAAAATACAAATGTTCAACCTCATTGAATAACAAATATTAGTTGAATATGATATTATATAAAATATAAAACAAGCTCATACTTTTAACAATCCTGCCATGCTTCAATCTGAAGAAGCTATTTTTTTATAGATACATAAATTTAATTATAGTTTCTTTTATATAATAATTTTTATTTATTGTGGCATTGTATATAAATGTGTTAAAGAAACAATTTCTTTTTTTAATAGAAAATTTAGAATTGTAAAATTTTAGGAACCCCTTGTTTCCACAAAAACACTAAACTAAATTTCATTTTAAAGCAAGTAACTAAATATTTTGAGATTTTACTCATCAAAATTTTCCTTTAATCAGGCTTACACTTATTGGACCATTTAAAAAAAAAACGGAAAAAAATTTATAAATAACTAAAATAAATTCAATTGGCTTTTACTATTGGAGATATTGTGCTCCTGATTTATTTTTACAATAAGCCTAAAAGAAAACTTCCATATTTTGGTCAAAAATGTAAATAATATTAATAAAATATTATTATTATAAATGATATGTAAGCATAGTTTTAATACTTATTACATAATTTGTGCTTTTTTAGAGTAACTTTATATTAAGAAGATATAGAAACATAAAAGTAATATGGTATAGATTCATAACACTGACAACTAAACAAATTTAAAACATTCAGTAACAAATCGAATAAATAAATTCACTAAAATAAATAATGAATACAGAATTTTAAAAAAAGGCTATGCAAATTAATAAGCCCTATAAATATTTCTAAATAACTGAAAAGTCAAGATGAAAATAAAAAAAAAATAACCATCACTTTTAAAATTTTAAATACAACTTTTTAAATAATTGAGTGCTTGAAAATTTGAAAGTCTTATGTCTTATAAATTGAAAAGTGTATAATAATTGAAGAGTATACGGAAAAAATAATCAGAATCCATTTTTTTTTTTAAATTTGAGCTATCAGTACCATCTGTTGGAGTCTAATGAAAGTTTCCTTTACAACTATTCATTAATTTGATAAAATTAACAGATGCCTAGATATAACAAAGAAAATTATATGCAATACTGTGGAAGAGATAGAGGTAATAAAAAAAAAAAATGTTACTCCATTTTATTGAATTGATGATTTTAATAATCCTTCCTCTTATCATTTTAATAATTTTGTTTATATCGCTCAGAGTTTGAATATTTTGAAACCTACAGACTCAGTACACTCATCTCACCTCCAGCTATTAAAGTAGAGTACTCACAGAACGTCCATCTCAACCAACAGATAAGTATTTCATACAGTTCTTCAAATACCCACGGTAGAAAAAAATTAGTACTCACTTTGAATTATGTTTTTCACTTAATAGTTTCTTTCATTAATTCATATTTTATTTTTGTTTTAGAGGGATCAAAAAAAAAAATGGGAGAACAGCCATTAATAATTTAAGCTTTATATATAGGCATTGTTGGTTGGTTTTGAAATACAATGATCAATAAGTCAGTGGGTATTTATTTATTTATGTCCGTGTTAAGGGGTTTCCGTAGAAACCTGCACAGAATATTTATAATATTCTCATGAATCAAAATACAAATCTTTGCTAATATTAGTTCAATTTAGATGATTTCTGTTTTGTATTGAAGAGAATTTTATTATCATTCAAGTGAGTGGATATAATCTTTCAAATGTTTAATTTTCGAGTTCTTTGCATGACTAATTTTTTCTTTAAGGCTTAAGAAATAATTTTTTTAAACCACTCAAAGTTAGAATTTTTAGAAACCCAGCTTTATTGCACATCAACATCATAAGGAACCACCATTAATAATTTTAAATTCATATGCATTATTATTTTTGGCATACTGTCATCAATAAGTCAGTGAGTGAACGGTTACAAACACATACAACCAAAGGCTGTAGTAGCTGAGTCAGATGAGGCGTCATCTAAGCAACCTTGTATCTGAAACTGTGTCAGAACTATTCTGGTCTGATTTTTATTTCATAGTGGTTCCACAGAATAAAAAGTCGATCCTCCCACTCTGAATAAAATAGGTTTGTTACCGATAGGATAACCTCTCCTTATGTCAGAAATGGTCAGGTAGGGGGTAAAAAAAACAAAAAAAAAAAACACTGAAAACCAGGATTTGTTCTGTAGATGAAAAAAGTTCTTAAATTTGACTTATCATTTTTTCCCTGCACCCTTTATTTATTAAGTTGATAAACTTCTAACACTATGAAAATACTAAAAATCAGTTCTGTACCAATAACCTAATCTAAATCAAATAGAACACATTAATTTGACATTCCAATCAATAATATTGGATAATTTTTGTTTGGAAGTTATGGATTAGCAAAAAATTAATAAGGTAATTTTATCTCACCAGTGAATTAGAAGACAAGTGAAGAAGCCAGGAGAGGCAAGACCATTTTATAAAACTTTAGTTAGGTCTTTAAAGTACACTGATATTAAGCTCTAATATACCAAAAGGCTTTGCTTTAGGAATACTAAACCTATTTTTAAGAAACTCATTAATTTTTTTTTTACATCAAAGAGACATAGAACACTGAATATATCATTACATGATTATAACATCTTTTCTCGAAAGATCTACGGGGTTTTGGTGAAGAAGGGTTTCCCATCACAATCGATATAATAATAATACATATTATGACACTATATACACAAAGAAGATAAAAACAAAAATTAATATTGTCACAAACCTAACTTCTGAAACATTAAATTTATTCAATATAAGGACACTTTTTCAAATATGAAATAAATTACTAATATAGGCCATCAAAGTCACAAAATGTTTTCCAAATTTCACAAAGACATGTCAGGAAAAGATTTTTAAAGAAACTATAAAACACAAACATAAACTACTTATTTGGAAGATATCGACAGAATAGATCAAGATAGTCAATAGATTTAAGTCGTTAAGAGTAATAATTGCTAAAACAATTGACAATTACAATTTAAAATTCATTCAATTCCAGGTGGGAATTCAAATAAAAGTACAGGGTAATCTTGGTAATCCTAATTGTTGCAAGGGGGGGGGGATCGAATTACTGAAAGTATTAAGAAAAATGGGGTGTAAAAAAGTTCAATAATATGAATGTAAATAACATTTTTATTTATATAATTCTTTTGGAAATTTGAAGTTTTAAAAAATTAATCTGTTTTAAAGAAATTTTTTGTTAAATACTATGAGTCTTTTAACATCGCTGGTCACTAGCAGTATTTTTTTTTTTCTCGGCCGACTCCCATTGGTGTCCTATACTGCCTAACCATGGTTGGGGGTCAAAGTTCTTCATTTTGTGGGACCACCACTCAATGAAAAAAGTCAACGTCCCAGGCCGGATTCGAACCGGCACCGCCAATAGACATCAAATTGGTAAGACTATGTCTTAACCACTGAGCTATGGGGGGCCCCTAGCAGTATTTTGGGTGACTACACTTTTGTTTTATTTTAAATCCCTGGTAATACTAAGTGATGATGATTTAATTTGTTAAAATTATAAGGCTGTTCATTTATAAGTGAAAAAAAAAAAAAAAATTGTCTTTGTATGGTTTTACTTAAAACGTGATTAAAAAAAAAAAAAATGCATTCACTAACAAAATTTATTTTATATTTCTACTATTAATTAAATTAGAACAATAGATATTATATATTTCTAATTCCGATAAAATATATTATGAATACTTTCATAGGAATTAGAATACGCTCTATCAAAACTGTGTAAAAATTTCCACTTTCCATTTTCAGGGTGATAACAATAATGATAATAGACTGGGAAGTTAAAAAGTGTACTTTTATTAGAAAATAAAAATGTCATTTCCTGTTGAGTTTTCTCAATAAAAAGTAACTTTTTTTTTTAATGCCAGTTCGGATTACTGGAATGTTTTGAGTACTGAAGTTTGGATTATCGAGATTACACTGTACAATAGTGTAAGTACTGTTTGGTAAGACATAGATCTTCCCTTGAATATATAAGTTTAATTTATTTACATCTTACAAACTATTTAAAGTGAGGTGATACCAAGATCTACACTTAAACACTCAACTACTCACACTTCATCTGAGAGATGATCAAGGAACATTTTTTATTGTTGTCAGTGTCCCTTCGATTCAAGAATCCCCACTCCTACTATCAAGTATTTTGGATGTTTTATTATTGTTGAGAATTATTAAATTAAATTCTGAATCATCTCTGAGATCTTACGAAACACTTTGTAAGTATTATTTATTATTTTGCAAATATATTGGAATTTTCTCTCTGCTTACACAATGAGCATGGGAGAGAAAGAAAAAAAAATGTACAACTGAATGAATTTGTAAATAAATGAGATCAGTGCAGTAAATCTATGGTCAGCACCTCAGTAATCTGCTGAGCAGATCGTAAAGATCAGTGGTAGTGGATAGTTCTTGAGTCAATGATTTGAAATTTAGAGTCAGTATGTTGTGAATACTATTAAAACAGCCTGTGGTAATCGTGGTGACGAAAGGAATTTACAGAAAGAAGGAAGTAAGTATAAAGTAATATTATATAAAACATTTGTAATGTGATATTTAGTTTTATTGTACTCTTATGAAAGATTCATCAATACTTTTGTTTACTGAACTTAGGTTTTTACCTCAAATCTAAGAGATGACTAGATATGTTACATTTACTTATCGTTTCTTCAAAATTGTGGCATTCGTTTAATTTTTTCAGGTAATTTCTTATGAAATACATTTATATTTTGATTTTTAAATAATTTCATCAAATTTATATAATATTTTGTAATGCTATAATGGAAAAATAGGATTGATACTGGCTGATTTCAATGTGCAACAGTGGAAAATGTTATTCTGGATTTTTCTAGTTATTCCAAAGAGGTAATAACTAGTATAACTTAACATTAATAAGTGTTAAAGGGACAGATGAATGTATCAGTAGTGAATGACACTGTTTAAACAATGTTAGGTTTAAAATTTTAATTAATGTTCCTATACGACAATATTTAAAAAAAGAAATAGATGCACTTAACAAAATGAGGTATAATTGATTATAAGGTTTTAATTGTAAACATATAATATAAAAGAACTTGTTGATAATGTTAAATTAATTGTAGTGATTGTAGGAATATTAGTACTTGAAGATGGGGAAACCCAAAACACAGTACAAACAAATATAGAATATTGATAATATTTTAAATTGAATCTTTTTCACCTCATCATCTTAATAAATAAGAGAATATTGTTTTGGTGGATAAGAATTTTGTATACGAATAGTATATGGAGGGATCATGGCAGTGTTTATCTTTTGTCTGTGCTTAAGTTTTCGGACAATTCAACTACTTAGAGCTTGAATAGTATAAACCTGAAATGTGCAGTGGCTAAGTATCCACTATAAATGGCGAAAACTACTAAGTGTCATTGTCTACTAAGTATTGATTATCTATGGTATTGTCATATATATACTATAAAAATATGAATAGTTTTTATATATCATCCCTCACTGTGCTTCAATATTACTACTATGAATATGACCAATAAAAGTGTGGTAAAAGATTTTTCAGGAGTGAAACAAAGTTGATATTCATTTTAAGCACTATTTCTTTGAAAAATGTTATTTAGTTTGAGACGACACTAGAAACAAATATAAAATACTTTTTCCTAAAAAAATATTCTGTTGTCCTACTTTACCCCAAGTTTTTATAATTTTTTGTAAATATAATATAGCTTAATAGAGTCAGTAATACTTTCTTTTATTCTTAAGAAAGAGACAAATCGATTGGTATATAATAACCATGAAAAAGCATATACTTTCTGAGCTATGAAAACGTTGAATTTTGTTCATAACTTTTTTTTCTACCTGAGAATTTATGGTATGGATTTTAATAGCTTTAAAACTCCATGGTGACAGGGAACATTTTGAAAAAAACATCATGTAAATCGTAATTCAAAAGAATACAATCTGATTTATAGAAAGCATGTTAATTACAGTTGTACAATTTGAGCACTGAGAGTAGTAAAATTAAATGAATAGTCGTATAATTTGTAAAATGGTGGTACCAACCTTAGCAGAGTTGGGTAACTATGAAACTAATAGCTAAAATTTCCATGGATACGATATTTATTTATCAATGGTTCATTCATGAATAAGAATCGTATCCATAGCAACTTTAGCTATAGCTAATTTTTCCCCATCTCTGTACCCTAGTTATTAAAAAAAATCTATCAATTGTAAAATTTGTATATAATGAAGAATAATATGAAACATAATACCACAATTTAATGCAATATAGTGCATATAATTAGACCAAATAGAGAAGTCATCTCAGAGATGCCATGCGACTACTATAGTGTAAGGCATTGTCTTCAAGTCTATATCATTTGACTTATGACTGTTAGAAAGATCTTAATTGTACCTCTTTCGAAAAGAATTAGTTAAACAATCATTTGAATCCATGATTAAAAACCCGCAAAAACTATATGCCATGAAAGAAATCTCCTAATTGATACCGTCTATTAATAAGGACACCAACAACAAATTATTTCACAAATATATTCCAAAAACGAGATAAGATTTAAACATTTATTTGTATATAAATTGTTACAGTTATTTGTTCATATAAGAACATTATTATCCTAACTATTGAGGCATTACCTTAGCAACCTCATAACTGCAACAGCACCAGTTAGATTTCAGCAGGTTTTTTTTTTTACGACCTTCCAGGTCATTTCTGACATACGGGGAGTTATCTACAGGGTATCACCCTATTTTAACACCATGGTGGGGTGTGGTCAAGTTTTCATTTCATGGGACTGTCACAGAAATAAAGGTCGACTCACCAGGCCAGATTCGAACAAATGCCACTGCAGTTCCCAGGTTGCAAAGACCTACATCTCAACTCCCTAAGCTACAGATAACCCCGATTCCAGTGGTGATTCCACAAAATGAAAACTGACCCGGCTATTTTTGTTAAAATAGATTGGGGATCTTTCGGATTACCCCAAGTATATCAGAAATAATCAGATAAGGGATAAAAAAAAGAAATAGATAAGATTTCAAAGCTTGCTTCATAGAATGAAATTCAATCTTCCCACTCTGGTTAGAAATAGTTTGAATAAAAAACACTGACCATTATTCAATTCACCCACAAACTAAAACAAAGCCTATTAAGATAAGACACAAGGAAAATAAGATAAAAAGGAAGATGAACAAATTGAACATCTTCCAAAAAACGATATTTATTCAAATCGAATCTTAAAGCCAAAATCGATAATATGACAAAGCTTTTAATTAGGCAAATTAAAAAGTAAATAAAACTGAAAACAATTTTTTTTTCTTGTGAAATGAAAATAATATTAATGTATGTATTGAAAACTAAGATTTCAAAATTTATCTATATGTTTTACAGTATTGTTATATACTCATTTCATAGAGGAATTATTGAACAAGCAGAGACCAATTTTTTTTTTTTTAAATATTCTAAACAGATTATACGTCAGTATTTGAAAACCACAGAGAAAACACAAGTGTTTACAAAATAATTGAATGGGATAAAAACAAACTTCAAAGATAGCTGACTCCTAATATTTTTCACAGGTCTACGAACGATCAACTACTTGTATCTTTAATATAAAGGTAAAACATATAAACAATAATATATAAAACAAATATAAGGTTTACAACCAAATAATAAAGTTAATCCTAACTGTGATAAAAATAGTAGAGTAAATAAAGCAAGTTTTGCTAGCTATGCAAATGGTAAGTAATAATAAACTTGTATAAATTGTAATTTTATTTTTTTTTCAATTTAATGCATGGGATTATATGCAATCTTCTTTTATTTATTTTTTTTTTTTACTGAGCTGACTTCTGACTTTAATGTATAAACAAGTACATTACTTCCTAATGATAAAGGAGGTCTTTTTTTATTATTTTTGAGGGAATTTTAACAAATCACAGCGTAAAGCAATTAAAAAAAAATTATAAAAATATAAATAACTAGATTGTCTCAAATGCAGTCCTAAACCTTATAGAAATGAGCTATGGCAGTCAATTAAAAATTATTTTAAATACTATAAAAATAAAAATAAATCAGTCAATTATAAATTGTAATATAACAGTTGTGTAGATAATACAACTAATGCATTCATAAAACAAAATAATTTAAATCAGTATAAAATATTGAGAAAGGAACAATTAATTGTGAATACAGTTGAACCTTTATATACCGAACTTAATTAACGTTCAAAATGACTAATATATTAATTTTTTTTTTCAGGAATCTTGAATTTTAATAAATTAATGTCTAGTTTTTTTCCTCACTCAAATATGGCCAACAAGTTACAGCCTGTGGTTAAAGAGTAAGTAAGCAATTGAAAGATCATTATTGAATGAGAACGTTTGATCCTTGAATTTAAAAAAAAAAAAAAAATCAGAAAAATTAACAAATATTTCATTTTGTATAACTGAAGAAAAATAAAATCTAACCCACAATATGAAATCGATTTGCTAAATATGGTTTACCAAAAGAAAACAAACATGGACAATGGATATTCCGCACTACTGAGGAGTTAGGAGAAATTGGATTTGGTCTCAATTGTAAAAGGAAGCCCAGATAAAATGGCTGGTCTTGTAGCATGTATTGCTACCACGAGAATCAAAACCTAAATGCCTGCTTGAAGAATGACCTGGTGGAAGACATAGTAGAGGAAGACCATGCTTAAGGTGGCTAAACTAAGTGGAGGAAATATGGAAGAAGAAGGGAATTAGAAGACGGAGTATGCTTGCTAAGAATAAGAGAGGTCCTGGTTCTTTCAAGAATAAAAAAAATAAAAGAAAACCAAGCATAAATCAAAAATTAACTGTGGCTTATTACACCATTGATCTTGATCAAGACGAACCTAAAGATGATAATGATGACTATGAAGAAGAATAAACAAGAGAAGAAGCAATGGGTACATTCTGAAATGTGCAGTACAGTTCAAGACTTCAAGAAAAAGTTTTTACTTTTAACTAAAATTTGACAATTTTTATAACACTTAGGCCGTTTAAACACCCAAAAAGATAGTAATACGCTACTTTATCCGAAAATACAAAAAAAACAGCATTCATACTACATAGATACCTATATTATTACTACATGACTATATTAAAAGTACACATTTTATAAATTAAAAAAACTTGTTATTTAACATACAAAGTGTATGTTTTTAAAATAAAATTATGTATACAATTTTTTTTTTCAAATTTTAATTTATATAAAATTATTTTCAAGAAACCTAGTAACTCGAAATTCATGTTCAAAATATATATAGAGGTTCGACTGTATATCACATGAACACAGAATATCACAAGATGAAAATGAAAACCATAAATAAAATAATATAAGATCATATTGATGAAGACAAGTTATCTTCAAATGGCTAGACATGGACTAGAATGGAATATGATTTAATAAACATTAAATAAATAAAATAATACTTGGAATCAGGTACAAAGGAATATAATAGATCACAATAAAGATTTTCTTAATATTATTTCTTTAAGAAATAATAAGAGACTAGAATTTAAAGAGACTAGGTTTTCATAGTTTTAAAAAGAAGGAAGATAAAATCGCTTCAAAATAAATCGATGATTGGATGAATTGGAAACTTTTTTACACTAATTAATTCTTAAGCTCTGAACATTACCATTAATAAATATAAACAAGTTGGCAATGCCCTTTTATATAACCATATTTGAAGCTTTTCTTTTATAAGCTTCTCATTACCATCAATAACAGTTAAAAGAATTGTGAATAACAATTTTATTAGAAAAATTGTTTTGGTTTCTTTCTTCCAATGAACTTTAAGTTATAACTAACCGTATACGAAAACCTCCTGAGGAGCTTTAAGTTTTTGATGATTTAAACAATTTCAAAGATTTCCTTCCTCTGCTTGGCGAAGGAGTTCCAATCTTCGAGTCTTCTTCTTCATTGTACTTATATTTTTTTTCTGCCGCAGACATTACACACTGTAAAAATAATGACTAACTCAGATAAAATTAATTAGAACGTAATAAAGATATGATATCAATATTTATGAATATTAGTAAACAACTTTATATATAAAATGAAAGTCAACAGTATTAAGATAAGTACAGACTGGGCAAAAAATTGTCAGCATGTATCCCATCAACCAGTTATAACTAGGATACGAGGCAACATCGATTGTTATGGGCATCAAATAAATTCATAGATTATTGCTAGTATTTCTGTTTTCCATTGCAAACAGAAAACAACACTTAGTGTGTACAATGAACTTCAATGTGATCCAGGCAATCACATATGTAGCTTTAATTTTTAACCTTACAGGAAGAATTGCAAGGGTTCAACATTAACACCAGCAATACCAAAATAATAAGAATATGAAGGGGAGGAGGTAAGAATGAGACAACTTAATAAAAAGACTGAAGGAAGAGAAGCTGCAGCATAAAAGAGATTTCAAGTACCTGAAGGCCCACCTTAATGGAAAGGACTGGGGAGATGGAAAATCAGAAAATTGGCCGATAAAAGCTTTCATTCATTATAACCACTAGCTTATCATATTTATAGTTATATTTATATTTACCTAGTGGAGAAGAGGTGAGTTCAAAAACAAAGAAAACCTCTTATACAAAGAAAAACAAATAGAACTAAATGGATTGACATTAACTTAACTTTAATAAACAAAGAATGAAAACAAAAATTTAATTTCAGATCACATGGAGTCTTCACACGTAATTCTCATATCTTTTCCCTTTATTTCCATTTATTCAATACCAGGTCGGCCAGGAGGGCTTTACATGGTTAATATAATAGAATTTTCTTCTTTAACAATTAATTATAGAGATACCCCCCTCTCATTCATACAAATATAATCACTTATATCAAATAAAAACTAATAAATTACCTCATTTATATCCAATCTTGGAGCTCTCATTTGTTCTGGAAAGTGCCAGGGTTTCCAATTAGGGTTATTAATTGATTTCCATTCATTATAACCCAGTGTAGCTTTTTGAAGACTCTTTACCATCTATTAAAATTAAAAAAGAAAATTATAGTTCTGATTAATTAATTTATTTCCATTCAGGTATGATGGCCTTACTTTACAGGTAAGATTTCAAAATTATGTAATATGTTTCAATTATAGTACCCCCAATTTTCATGAACCAGCATATGTTAGCACTTACTGCACCTGAATTATACAGTTCATTAAATATCAACCAATTTGCATTCATTAAAATCCTATATATTTTTTTAAAGACTCTTTACTATATATTAAAATTTAAAAAAATATTTAAAATTAAAATTAAAGTTTCATTAAAAAAAAATTATAAGATTAAAATAACAAATCTACAGAGTATTCTTGAAATTCTTATTTCCCTACGTATTCAACTGTTCTAGGTATAATTGTGCTGGCATTTTAAATATTTTTTAGCATGTGAAAGATGTAACAAAATTTTTTTAGCACTACAAGTCCAGTGGGAAAAAAAAGTTTGGGAACTACTACAATGGAGATATTAAGTAATTATAAAAATCTAGCAAATATCTGAGTGAAGAGATAAAAATAGTTTAGAGTTGGATATTATACCAATATCTGTTGTTTAGCTAACGTAAATATATATAAATTTAATTTCATTTTGACTTTATATTCAGAATCAGACTTAGTATAGTATTATTTCGAAAATAGAAATATGAAATTATGTATGAAAAATTTATTGAAATTATGAATCAAAGGGAGCTATAGTCTATAGTTATCTATAGTAGAGCTAGAGTCTATAGTTGACTGTAGATTGATATGAGAAGATGGTCAGCATGATGGATGCGGTCAGCAGAGTTGGGCCAAATTTAGCTATAGTTGAAACTAATAGCTAAAATCTTCATACGATATTTATTTATCAATGGTCCATTAATGAATAAGGGTCGTATCCATGGCAATTTTAGCTATAAGTTACAACTAAAGCTAATTTCTGCCTATCTCTGGCGGTCAGCAATAATACACCATCTTCTCCTCTTGTGAATCACAAGTATTAGTTAAGAAATGAAGAAGATGGTTGGGAGGTATCATTTATACAAAATATAAATGAGCATTAACATTTATTTAGATGCTAACAAAAATAATTGAGTTATTTGAAAAAGTTTTCATTTTTCAAGGTCAAAGTATTCATAAAGTTTTAATTAATAATACTGTGGAATTCAAATTAGTCAAAAGTGCTATCATAAAAAAAAAATAAATAAACCAAAAGCTAAATTGTGGAAAACTTCACTAAGCCTTAAGTTCAGTATTTATCATTTGCTTATACTTGTTTCGATAAAATATAGTTTATTCAATTACTAGAAAATTTTGCAAAGTGGACCTGGCTGTATTTGTAACTATGTGGACCTGGCTGTATTTGTAACTAAGTGGACCTGGCTGTATTTGTAACTAATCTACTCAAATATACATCTTAAAATATCAATTAATGAAACAAATAATTTACCTTTGGACCAAATATTTGGGTGACTTTATTTACTAACCAAGGCGGAAGAGTACCTCTCGGATCCGTTTGTGATATATATCCTAGATTGCATCCTCCACCTTCTGTCTCTCGAACAAGAAACCCTATCATAAAATAATAAAATATATATATAATATATTCATGAAATTATTTAATATGATTCAATTTCATAATAACAACTTAATAGAATCCCTACATGATTCGTAACCTCACAAGATCAGACTTCACATTTTTAAATAAACTTAATAAGATTTAAAATGACCCATCTTTGAAAAATGAATACTTTACATAGTAAACAAAAACTTTTTTAAATGCAATTAAAAATCTGAAAATTGCCAAAGATTTTGTGAATTTTATATGACTGTGAGGAGCCATACAAAAATAAAATTCTTTCGAAATCTCAACTGTTCTATATAAGTGATAATATGAGTTAGAAAAAGAAAAGTTGATAACTCATCGGATACTAGATGTGATGACATTCTATTTTTCACACATATCATCTACCAATACGAGATCTCATCATTCGATGGCTTATGATCTCATGATATTAATGATGACAAAACATGAAACCAACTTTTCTTGGCAAATATGAGGTATAACTTTTCAATATGTTAAAAAATAAACTCACTAATGATATTACCTGTCAAATAAGAAGTGGCACGTATGAACCCTTTCTTAGGTGGATAGTTGATATGATAGACGGAATGATTTAGGATATATTTTTCTATTCCTAAATCTAGCCATGATCTCTGCAGTACAAAATCTCTATTAGCTAATGGGCTTGGACATGACACTGGAAAAACATGGATTATATGCTTTGGGTTATTGTTATGAAAAAAAAATTAAAATTAAAAATGCTTAAAAAAAATAATAATGTTTTAAGTTGTTCAGTTCCCATTTAGAAAATAGTTTATTGTTAAAGATATTGGGCCGCAAGATGGATCAAATGAGGATTTAGGAGGAATTGTGAACCTGTGAATATAATGTACCCCGTAAAATATAATTGAACTAATAGTTGAAATGGGCATGTGAAGGCAATGGGGCTTAGTTACGAATCTCCAAAATGTAAATGGATTGGCAAGAAAGTAATTTCAGTTTTTTAGTGTGAAATAAAACTAATTTGTTTTTCTATACAAAAATTAACTTTAATCAGTCAAATATCTTTCATTCTGTCCGATGTCTTTTTTTGCCATTTTTCTGGTAACTCCATGATTCCACGCTCATTGAATTTCTGGACCTTACCTATGTTATTGTAGAGAATTCATTGAGGATAATCTTTTACAAAAAAAGGTCAATTGCCTCATGTTTGAAATGTGTATCACAAATATTAATTCACTGTGTGAGGTGAATTTTTTTCAATTCATGCCGAACTCAAATATCGAGCTTCTTAACCAATCCAAGTAATCTTATATGACTTTCAGTTGTTGTTTGTGATACATTTAACTATTTTACAATCTTCCTCGCAGTTATATGATGGTTAGATTTCATTAGTCATCTTACAGTGAAAAACATATATCTTTATGTTTTTAACATAACCGTACCCCTGACTATCTTCTTCATAATTTAAAAAAGTAAATGCTTATTTTTGCACCCCATGTTAAAACTGACAGTTGCAAACAAAATTACACGGAAGTTGTTTCTGTTACAAGCAAAGAATATCGACTATAAAAACTCAAAAGAAAAAATTTTAGCACTCACGAAATAATAACAAAACAAACATAAACGGGAACTGATCCACTAGAAACATTAGTATCTCAGCCAAATCCATATAAGATAGAACATAGGACTCCTTTACTAAATAATAAAAGAAAATAAAGAAGTAGATAGGAGTTTGGTTCTGTCTGATATTTTATATTTATATTTTGAAAATAATCATTCATCAAGTCAACGATATCGCTATTGAACCTTCAAGTTCGCTAATAAATATTACTATAGAATATAAATTAATAAGTAGCAATTAAAAAAAAATAAAAAAACAATATTCACTTGAATAGTACCCAACATCATTATTTGGGTTTAAAATTCCGATATCATGTGATTCAATCATATGTTGATCCCATATTTTCCTGTATTCGGGATCGTGCAAAACATCATACATTATTTCTGGAGAGATTTCAGGAAAATTGGCAAGGACCTAAAAAGAATTAAGGTAAAAATCAAATGACTAATTCAAATAAATAAGAATATCAAATTGAATTTACTAGAATAAGGGATACTGACCATCTTAATTACTACTTGTCATACAGTAATCATTCAGAAAAAAATAAAGTAAATTTTAGATGAATAGCAGTAATTCAATGTCTTTATACATATGAGCTTATCACGGTACAAATATAGAACCAGTAGTTATAAGTAATGAAAAGGTAAAGGTGCAGGAGCACTGTTGCTAGACCAGAGTTGGTACCCTAAATTAGGTAAAAGTCTGGTGGTCAAGTCCGATTCTGACAAAATCACCTCCTTGCACAACCATTGGTCTAGAAACAGAACTTCCTTATAATGTACTGCACCTCTGTCCTTTCATGAGTAGTAGCGGTGTATATCTAATTTTGTTTTCTAACAATCAATAGAGATGTTTTTATTCACCAGTATCTGTACCAAAGGTATGCTTAAGTATTGATAAAATAATTTGGCTAAAACTGAACCTCCAATTTCATTCTGGCATTGGTAGATAGCGAAATAACCGCTTACTCGCAAAACCTGTTACTTGCACCTCTTGGTTTCTTATACTTTCAAATAAGGGACTTAAAAAAATAATATGAGCTAAGTGAAGTTACATTTAAAATTTCAAGGCATCAAAACATGCAATACTTTTAAACAATATATTATTAAATAAATAAATCAAACAGTATGAACCTAGAGGTAATTTCTAAGTTCTGGGGTCAATTCCACTTGAATTATGTTGTTGAAGTTATAGAAGTATGATGTTTATATATAATTATTACTAAGTAATATTCTCAGATTGAATCTGTAAATTTTAATAGTGGCTCACCTTTATCATTTTGAAGTTAGTATTATGCAGGCCCTTAGTCCATACTTTGATAGGGCCTTTGTTATAATCTAGTTTCCAATCTGTGTGGCAATCTAACAGATCTTTCAAACTGGAAAAATCGCTATCCTCAGCCACTCTCACTGCACCAACTTCCATTTAGAAGGAATAAGAAATATATATCACAGACAAGGATCTTCTCTTTACTGGTACAACATTCTAGAACCCTTTGTACTTAAATAGCTAGATAAAACAAATTCATTGAACCAGAACTTTCAGTAAATGCTATAAGTACACTTTGTAAAATACCATACTTAGGTTTCCAAATTGTCCACATTATTTGTCTGTCATAATTTTAAGATAGAAAAGGAGATATTAATTGTAAACATATGATAATTACTCTCATTCTATAAAGAATGTCATATATTTGATATTCCAAAGCCAATAGAGATATGTCTTCAAAAAACTACCACACAACTATCACAAACTCCCTATATTATCACAAGCTCTCCAAACAGTAAACAAAGATAACAATAAGATCGATTCTTATCATGAGTAACCAGTTAATAACCTCCCGGGAGGTTTGTGATATGAAACTTATAAAAACAAAAACCTTCTGATGGGGAGTATGATTAAGTTTATAAAAAAATGTAATAATGATTAAAATTATTGATTGAACCACTAAGCTGATTTCCTTAAAAACCTTTAGGTTTATTTATTTAAAGTTTAAAACAAATCAAACTCTAAGAAATTTATACAATATAAAAGTCGGCTTTGTCTCTTCTGTTTTTTGGACAATACAATACTTTTATAAATGATATTTTTCTTGGACTGATATCAATCAACACAATTTTTCTTTATTTAATTTTTAAGTATTAATGTGATCTCGATATATCTCTAAAACTATTTAAATAAGGTGTCTCTACAGGTTTTCCAAACTAATGAAAATTCGAGCATGCCCAAGCGTTTAGGATGGTTTGGCCTGAATTCGCGGCCTTATCGGTTTTTTGCCCCAAATCAAAGGGTGCATTGGGTTCAGTTCGCATTGTTTAAGAATTGTCAAAAGATGAATATTTGTGCACTCCGTGTTTTAATTTATTAAGGAATATCCAAACCTTCGGATTTTATGATTAACTCATGTTTATGATTTTAAAATCTATCGATTCAATGTATCTTTTTAATTAACAATAGAAGTCTATTTTTGATTTAGTAAAGCTTTAACATACATCTATTAAGGCATTATATGTCGATATAATTAAATTAAAAAGTTTATGATAAATATTGTAGGACAATGATTGAATTAATTATATATGTATATATAGTTGACCGTAAAAATTGATATATAAGAAGATGGTCAGGGTTGCGGTCAAAAGAGAAACAAAAATAGCTTACAACTATTTATTTTCCGATGTTTCGCCCCACTTTGCAGGGCTAAAAAGATACAAAAAAAAAAAAAACTGAGAATATTACAACAATAAGGTAATTTAAGCTAGGACAAATATTATGTAAAAATAAAGTGATAAGAAATTACAAATAAATAAAAGGAAAGAAGACATAAAATAGTATAATTATAAAATAAACTTGAATAAACAATGATAAGAATAAGAAATAAAGTAACAATGGCAAGAGTAAAAATTTTTGAAAATAAGTTAAATATACAGTTAAAAGAGTACAGGAGACAAAAAACAATATGGGGGAAAAAAAAGAAGAAGGAGAAAGTAAATATTAAATAAACGTCTTGAAAGAATAAATATAAATAAAAATAATAATAATGATAATAAATGAGTAAAGAAAGCGATAATGAATGAGCTACGAACGTCTCCTGTACTCTTTTAACTGTATATTTTACGTATTTTTTATACAATTTTTACTCTTGCCATTGTTACTTATTTTTTATTCTTATCATTGTTTATTCAAGTTTATTTTATACTGATACTATTTTATGTCTTCCTTGTCGGTGTCAGCGATATCAACTTGCCAATGCTCTTGACAGCTCATTCTCATGATAATATCGTAAACTTAATGCTGTCTTCCTTAAACATAAAATCATTGGATTAAAATTGAGTAAAAAACAAATGAGTATTTTTCATGTTGTCTATCCTTAATTAAAAATAAAGGATACATGTTTACTTACAAATTAGAAAATCCTGGGAAAAATGGGATATTTTAATTACACCGAATGAAGTAAGAATAAATCAGAAATATCGCTATTCATTTTGGACAGTTTTTATGTAATTTATTTAAGGGGAATGTAAATTTGAAGCTAAATTGTTTCATCAATTTTAATTAATAAACAAAATCTACGTTTAGGCTAATACGCCATCCTCATCAACCAATCAGCCGCCATTATATCACAATTCTTTATTTGTATTAAACTTTATATTTTAATGTTTTCCTCAAAAGAAATGAATTATGTTCTAACTGTTCCTAGAAAAAAATCTGTGAAAATTGACCAATTTTATTTTATTTTCATTCCTTATATTTTAAAACAGTAAAAGTATTTTGTGATCCTTAATATTCACATTGAAATGATTCTGAACAGAACAGAGAATCACGAAATTCTCGAAAAATTCTTAATGGATTTTCATTCAAGATGTACCAAAATTATTAAGATTTTACAGTAAAAAATAAAGGAATTTACCTATGTATAGGTATTTATATCTATGCATTCATTGTCATTTAATGCTAACAACAACTACTAACATCAAAAGGGCCAAAATTCTTGGCTAAAAGATGTATATATATATTAGTCTATCTATCTATATATGTCTATCTATCTATCTATCTATATATGTCTATCTATATATCTATATATGTCTATCTGTCTATTTATCTATCTATATTATTATTTAATAAATTTTTTAGAAGAAACAAAACAAATATTTAGGACAGGCAAGGTATACAGTTTATCAATGCCCCTCAATAGCTTCTTCCCACAGATAGTTTCTCAAATGCCTATCCACCACCTGGGTCCTGGTCAGTTTGTCAAAGTCTAAACTATTGATCCTTTTGTAAAGTTATGTCTAAAATTACTGTACACGCCAAATTTTAAAATTGAATAGTTTTCTCATTTTAAAATTAAAGTTATAATTAATACTAAGATATTATTGAAGGAGTTCAAAACAAATTTATAATGACAATAAAATATATAATATCTGAAGGTATATAAGAAAGGTTATAAAACGAGTTGTTCAGAAAATCCGCTAGGAGCTCTTATTCATTTTAGAATAAGAGCCGGGAAGAAAAAAAGGCAGTTATCTCACCAAAAGTTTTGATTACTTCAATGAAAACTATGTATAATTACTAGTCAAAATTGATGAGTCTGCCAAGTATAGGTAGGGGGATTAAAAAATGGCTGCTGTTTCAAAACCTTAAAAAAACATTGATTTTTCATTCGGAGCTCTATATCTTAAAAACTACCAACAACACTAGAAAATCTAAGAGAACATTATTTAAAGAAGAGTAAATTTGCTGGATTTTAGTCCTAAAACAGCTATTTACGTCCAATAGTTCTCGAGATATGGCTTTTTAAAAAGCAAAATTTCTTAAAAATCTATTGAAAGATTAGTAGTTAATACATTTATTTACAGATATAAATTTTTCAAAATAAATTCACTAACTACTGATCTTTTAGTACGTCCCATACAACATTTTTATGAAATGTTGCTTTTTAAAAAGCTATATCTCGAAAACTATTGAACGTAAATAACTCTATTAGAGCTCAGACTTTAGGAAAATTACTCTTCTTTAAATGAAGCCCTTTTAGGTTTTTTTGTGTTGTTCCTACTTTTTAAGATATAGAGCTCCGAAAGAAAAATTAGTTTTTTTTATCCCTTTGAAACAACCACAATTTTTTATTCCCCCTAATGTATAATTAATACATAGTTTTCATTAAAGTAATTAAAAATTGGGGTGAGATAACTGCCTTTTTTCTCCTCTTGGCCTCTTGTACTATTTCAGTAGGGCTGCTCACAATCCTATATTTATAACATTTAACATGGTAAAACATTTTACATTTAACACAAAACCATGAATACTCCTATTCTATATAGTTAGGGGTGTCTTTAGTATGAAACTATACCCCCACTCCCCATAATCAATTGTTAAAAAAATATCTAACTCTTACATTAACCACCTAAGGCCCATCAGGCCGATCTGGTATTAAATTTGTTATTTTTAAATTTATTTATTTAATGTGATTTACAACTGTACAAAAAATAATTACAATAAGTAAATATTTTGTATGTTTCATATACACTTGAAAATCTTGGGAAGGAACCACCCATTGGTGGTACTTCAAACATTAATTTAAATTAGAACGTTCTGTGGCCATCTTCTGTTCAGAGGCCTCGGAGGATTATCAGGGATTGTTAAGGATGAAAGATTAAGAATTAATGGGTTAGGATGGGTAAGGAGTTTGGAATGAAAAGGTGCATTGAAAAAAGGCAATTATTCCACCCTAATTTTTTATTACTTCAATGAAAACTAAATATAATTAGTAATCTAAATTGATGAGTCTCCCAAGTATTTGTAGGAGGGAGTAAAAAATGGTGGCTGCTTTAAATGTTAAACAAAATTAATTTCTTATTAGGATCTCAATATCTTTAAAACTACCAACAACACAGCAACCAGCAAAAATATCAATATCATAAAAACTACTATTCCTACAAAGATAAAAGTTATAAACTATTTTATAGTAAATTTAACTAGCTTTAATTTACGTGCTGGCAGACATCTGTACGTCTTATGGTTTCTGAAGTAACGTTTTTCATAAATCAAACGTATTGCTCGAACAATTATAAAACAATTTATTTTAGCAAACATCATGAAAACTACTGTTCCTACGATCATAAAGGTGATGAATTAATTTATATTATAATTTATAAGAGTGCTAATAGACATCTATTCGTCACATAGTTCCTGAGGTATAGATTTCTCACAGTAAATTAACTAACTACTAATCTTTCAGAACATTTTTATGTAATATTGCTTTTTAAAAAATATATGTCTCGTAAGAACCATTGAACGTAAATAAATCTATGATATGTAAAAGGAAACTGTTGGGAAAAAAAACTGTTTTCTTTCTATTTTATTATACCATGCAAATATATGTAATTTATATATGTCCGATTACGGATTGATTAGTATGCTGTGTATGTAGCAACCTGATGTATTTAGGCAGCATAGATGAATAAAGTATTTCTCTCTGTTTTTTTATAGAGCTCTTAATGAAAAATAATTTTTTTTTTAACGTTTTGAAACAGCCACCATTTTTTATTCCCCCTTCTTATACTTGCAGACTCATTAATTTTGACTAGTGATTATACATAGTTTTCATTAAAGTAATAAAAAATTGGGATGAAATAACTGCCTTTTGTTACGTAATAATTATTATCCGTATCCGAGGCAACTGGGATTTCGTAATTATTTACATTGGGGTAGTGGGGCAATCAGCCCTCTCTGTGTACTGTGAGGGACTGCCAGCTTTGTACATGCATACTCCAATTCAAACTAAATTAAATTTCTATCATATGTCCGGGATTCCCAATCTCCATTTGGGTGTTGTTGGCACTTGTCACAACAACTGGCAATGAGAAAATTCCCTGACTACTTAAGAAATAATGAAATGACAGGTGTGGGGAAGGATAAAATTCTATTTTTTAAAAAATTTTTTGAGGTTTATTACTTCCATCATTTTCAATAAATTATTATTTATTTATTCATTAACAATTGTACAACGTTTCGGGACCACTGTCCCATATTCATGCACTATAAAAACCTATAACAATATTAAAAACTATATAACACCAATCTTCTACTTTATATATTTTATTTTATACAATAAAAGTCACCTCATGACTTTTTCATATGGGAAATCATGTCCTCCATTTGTGCATCTTCACTTCTCTGTGGCACAGCCATCATTCTACATTTCGTACTATCATTTTGGACCTTATCTCATGTCCAGTGTGCTGTTTTGGTTACCTCCCTGTTTTTTATTTATTATAAACTTAGTGATTTTTTATATTTTTCACATAAACCTGTTTATTTTATCTGATTTTTATGTTTTTATTTTAAGTCTATTTATAATATCTGCGTAATGTGTGTTTAAGTGTTTAGTGTCAGTTTTATATTGCAAATGATGGAAGTAATAAACCTCAAAAATTTTTTAAAAAAATTGACTCACCAGACTTCCTAGAGAGATAATCCAGATAAAATTCTAGTAACAATAGTTTTAATTTTTTCTATACCTAATAAAGATATAAATTCTGCTGTATACAGAACTATTCTAAAATATTTTTTTTTCAGACGAATATTATGTAAAATGTTTTGAAAAAAACACGACGGTAATAAGTTCACCATTTTTTTTATCCATCTATATCTCCAGATCGGCCTAGTTGACTTTACATTGTATAACCGCAAATTTTGACTTATCTATAGTTATATATTTATCGTTCATACTTGCCCACGCTCAGCGGAGAAGGGGTGAGTTAAAGAAAAAAAATAATGATAAAAGAAAAAAGAAAACAATAAAGAAGAAATTGCTCGTTAGGCACCACGTTATTTTTCTTGGAAATAACGAAAACTCCGAAACAATATGCCCACAATATAACTAAAATATACCCCTATATAAACAATTATCGAATTATGACCACTAGCAAATACCTTTACATGCAGATAACAGAAAACCTAGGGTTGTTACCTCCCACCTGTTGAATTATCGTAATATTAAGTGAACATAACCAAAAAAAAAAAACATAGGTAAATTAACAAGTTGAAAGCAGTGTACATGCATAAGAAAGAAACTATATGTACAAAAGTTTAATAATAAGAAGAAATATATGTACACAGAATGAAAAAAGGAAAAATAAAAAAGAATTCTTATCAATTAATAAAACAACGAAAACTTATTGGTTGACTTAACCTTAACTTAAATGGTTAACCTTATTAACTAAATTTACATTGCAGCATGTTAAAACTTTTTACATTTAACACATTATAAATACCCCATAATATTTTTGAAAAAGTAATTTGTTGTGAGAAATACCAGAATTCCATATAATGCAATTATTTTTAATTAGATGCATACAATAAGCCAAGTATTAAAAATATAAAAAGGTCAAAAGTATTTCAATTTATTAGGTTTTGTTGGGGGTATTCATGATATTGTGTTAAATGTAAAATGTTTTACTATGTTAAATGTTATAAATCTAGGATTGTGAGCAGCTATAATCAAAGTCATGTTAAATGCATGAGTGCTCCTATCGGATTTTCTGAGCTACTTGTTTTGTAACCTTTCCTTCCAAAACTTCATCTTATTGTTTACTTCTAAGTTTTGATTACTGTAATTTATTGCAACTTGTCTAAACTGAGTGAAAAGAAGATGTGTGAAAGTTTGGCTACTGAGTGTCTTGTTTAAAAACAAAACAGTACTAACACAATCCAAACTCAAAATACGAGAATGTAACCTAACTCGATAACAAAATGGTGACGAGTTCAGCTGGTCTGTTTCGTGACGTCATTCTCCATTTAACAGACCTAGTAACAGACTCTCAACCATGTTATATTTTATATCGTTTTAACACGGTAAAAGAAGGAAATATTTCTCCATTTAACATGAGTGTTTCCATTTAACATTCTTTAACATGTTAAACTGGAGATCATGAATACCCCTATTATATAAGAGGACTACTATTTAAAATAAAATAAAATCTTTCACAATTTCATTTAATAAGTTGAGTCGTGCCTGGAATCCAAAGAACTAAATTAAGAAAAGTTAACATTCTCTCTTTGAAACTGGAAATGGGTTGATTTATCGAGATAGTTTCCGTTTTTTAAAAGAAAAATTATTTGAACAAAGTTTATATGATTAAGTTTTTGAATCTGTATGATAAACGGCTTCACGACGATAGACCATTCTTAGAATTGGAATTATCTTTTCATTATTGTGACTCGAAGCCTTATCGTTCTTAATTGAATTTTTTAATTATTTAATTTAATGTAATTATTGGATTTTTCTTATTTGATTATGTGATCCCATGATCTTGTAACATTAGAATTTTTAGGGATAGGTTCTTGATCGATTACAACAGTTCATTATACGATTATTAGTTTTTAAAATACAGTTCTTCGATAATTAGCAATTTTTCGAGTAACACTAAAATTCGAATTTTTATAGTTGTATGGAATAAACCCATGTCATCCAAATAGAGTAAAAAAATATCCCATCGAAATGGTTGTAATGTTTTTGCTAAAATGAATCTACGACCAAAGGCACCACTTTATCCAAACGATTTTTCACTATTATTAGATTTATTCAAAACGGCTCAAGCGATTTTAATTTAAATCACTGTACTATATACAACGTTACAAATAGAAAAAAAATAGGATAAAATAAATATATAAAAATAATAATTCTTAAGAGGAGAGAAAAAGAAAAGATAATAACACGACAACGACATTTATAGATTTAATAAAATAAATAATTACCTTCTAAAGGGAAAAACGACACAAAAAAACAATTTGAGAAAAGGACGAAGAGATAAAACAATAGAAGTAATGTCAATAATAGAATCGATAAATATAGAATTTATAAGAGGACGTCCTGCCTGGGCTTCAGTCTTCGGGTTGAGGTTGGGTTTTCCAAGTTGTAAGTCACTGCTCCTTTAACTGTCGGCAACTGGGAGTGGAATTTTATGAACCACTTTTTGATGAAGCCGTCTATTGATTCCATTTGTAATTTCCGTTGCAATTGGCTGCTTATTACAAACTAAGAAGCATCCACTACGATTCTTAAGAGTTTATTTTGAAAATATAATTTTTTCCTTTTCGTAAAGGATGCCGCTTCCCAGACCTCACAGCTGTACATCAGCAGTGGCCTGAGTATTGTTAAAAAAATAGTTGTTTCTGGTTTCAATTTGGATCTGTGTTTTTTTTGCATTTTCTATTTACGATGGGATATATCATAGCTAACCTTGCGTAGGTTGTGTTTTTAGTTAGTTATAAAATTTAAAAAATTTTGAATAGTGCTATTTTATTAAGGAACGCGGTGGCACAGTGGTAAGGCACTATGCTACTCCCTCCAAGGACCTGAGTTCGAATCCGGTTGTGGTAGATACTGCTATAATGTAGCCAAAATAATATATATAAATGTCGTAAGAATTATCATAGTAGTGGTTAGGAATGTATGAAATTAAGAAAATTGTATAGTAAATGTTGAGTGATATTTACTATTTTAATTGTAATTTTTAATTTTTTTTTATATTAAGTATTCATTTTTTTATATTTATATTTATTAGTGTACGCTTCCGACGCCCACTTTGGGACTAGTGCTCTAGGCTGCAACAGAGGCAAATACATAAAGGCAAAAATAATTTTTTTTTATAATTCTTTAGTTATATAAATTATTTAGCTACCGATTGTTAGGAGAGTTGAAGGGAAGAGGGCGGTAGGAGTTAAGCCTTAAGCGGAAAAGCCCCAATCAGGTCTTCTGTTCATATTGGTGTAAAAGATTAGGACAAGGAAGATAGAAGTTGATCAAATGGTTTACAGGAGGGTTGATTTAGTAGGATAACAGGTGGAAGTAATTCTAACTAACACGGGGTTCGAATTATTTTTATTGGTTTTTGGTATTAAAAAATTTGCATTTCTTTGACCACAATCTTGATCTTGTTTTAACCATAACATCATAAAAAAATCTCGTGCACTATCAATTTAAAAAAAAAAAAAAAAGAAATATATGTGCGATAATGAAAACATGCTTGATATAGTAAAGTAGGCAGGTGTTCCACTTTAAATTAATATAGAAAAAAATATTTAGATTAATATATATCTATAGAAAAAATTTTAATCGATATTAAAATTGGTAAATATTAGAATAAGCTATATGTGCTCTGTACTATAAATGTTTAATTAGAGTTAAATTATCAAATATATCATCATCATCAAGGGTGCTACAACTCATCGCTGAGCCTTGCCCTCCTCAATTAGTCTCGCCCATTGGTCTCTCTCTCTCTTGCAGCTGTTCTCCAGTTAGCAAGCCCAAGAGCTCTACTATCTGCTTCGACCCGATCCATCTAGCGCAATCTAGATCTTCTAACTCTTCTTTTTCTTTCTGGACGTGTCAGCCTAATTTTTTATCTGTTAAAAATCAATATTTTTTTGTTAATGTCGTATGCACTCCCATGCGATTCATTTGATAGGGCTTTTTGTAAAATTTTCCGATTCCTCAGATAAAAAAAATGTTTTTTTTTTTTTGTTTTTTTTTTTAAATAATTTATTTATTGTTATTTACAACTGTATACACATATATACAACAAGTAAATTTGCTGTAGGTGACATAGTGACATGATAAAAACATGTG
>NW_027109908.1:364999-368908 GCF_000696795.3 Halyomorpha halys
CTAGTGAATGTTGCAATAGTCGGAATCTACGAGCAGTTTCTTGTCTTTTTAGTCTTGTATGAGGATTCCATGTCAGTCGTTTGTCGAGATGTAGTCCTCAGTAACGGATCTGTTCGACAGGAATAAGTGGGGTATTATTAAAGGATATTGTAGGGGAAGACGTCAAAAAAATTGAGAATTTTTGGCACGTAGTTTAGAAAGTATTCATTATCTTCATGGTTTTTATTTATATGCCATTCGATTTGTCTCTTCTTGTCAAAGAAGAAAAAATATTACTGATTCTATTAAATGATTTTTATTCACTAAAACTTTTTTAAAAAATTTATTTATATTTACAACTGTAAATAAAGTGCATCAAATAAATTTGAAGTAATATTATAATGGTATGGTACAAGCATGTAGAGAAACTACCCATTGGTAGTACTCTAAAAACATTTTTACAATATAAGGTCTCCAGGCCATCTTCTTTTTAGGCGCCTCGGAGGATTGTCCGAAATAAAAGAGGAAGCAATATTAGAAACTAATTTTCATTTAATTTTTTTTAATAAAAAAGGTAATTTGATGGGATTTGTTGGGATTTATTTTAATCCTCCAATTACGACACCATTCTTCGAGGGCTGTGATATGGGATTGGAGAGTTTGGGATGCAATTAAAGGGTTATGTGTAGAGGATAGTGTTAGGATTGGTTAGGATGTCAAATGCATAGATTGTGTAAAGAATGGGACCGAGGATACTACCCTGAGGAACAAGAGCGGACTGAAAGAAGAGGGATGAATAGGAACCATTGTGGTTTACTTTGAATAATCTGTCAGCGAGAATGGAACGGATAATGAGAAGTATGTAGGAGGTAGGAATTTACGGAGTATATTTATTTATTTAATTAGTGCTACAAATTGCATAAAACCAGATTTAATTAAAAAGATTTGAACTAGAAATGTAAAATAAAAAAAATTTAACACACACGATCTTGATCTAAATATACTCTCAACATTTATTTTCAGAAACTCTTCAACGTTTCGACCCTCAGGCCATTTTCAAGGAGACAACCTATAAAAATTTTTGTTTTTATATTAATTACATTGTTTCCTTAACAACACTGATATTTTTGAGGATACCTTAAATATTGATGTCATGTTCTTCAAAAACATTTCTGCAGGCTAATTGCCCATGTCATATCTTTAAAATTAACAAAATATTAATATAATATCATAACAGTTTCAAATAATATTTTTAAATTGATTATTTACTTACATAACGTTTTTTTATATTTTAAATCTAAAACTTTTTTCCATAAATAATGTTCTCTTTTTCCACATACAAACTTCGTTTATAACAGAACCTACTTTTAACAGTTTATGACTCTGTTATCACCTTATCATTACAAATATATATTTTTACATTTAATACAATTTAATAAACATTAAATTTCAATTTTAATATATTTGCTTATAACTTATCATTTCTTAAATCCATAATTACTAATTTAAGTAAAATAAATATGTAATTATTAGAAAAAAGTTGGTAAATAGAAAATATTGATAAAAATTGGATAAAATTCAGAGAAGTTATGAACAATAGTCACCGTTAGAAAAAAAACTCAAATAAATCAAGGAGAAAAATTTCTAATTTTCATTTTTTTTAAAATGGTATCTAAGGGTTTCAACGACGCTAAAAACCAATATAATTTGCTTATTCCTAAAAAAAAATCGTTAGCCTACTTTACTTCAAGCTTCATTTTTTAATTTTAGTGAATAATAAATCACTCAACAGATCGGCCACAAATTAACACTTGTACCACCCAAGCCAAATAACCCATCCACTCACTTGGGCATGCACGAATTTGTCATTGTTTGGAAAATGTGTAGATTTTTTTTTTTTGGGCTAACATTTAATATGTAACATTCGATATCCATTATAAAAAGAAACAAAATAAAGATAGAATAAATGAAAATATATCAGCCAAGTAGGTAATACATGATAGAATTTCAAAGAAATAGTATTACATAACATAAAAAGATGTCTGCAATAGTAAATTCTTGCATGAATCTTGTTTCTTGTATTGCTTTCCATATTCTTCAGATGCCTTGGATTCTTCTGTCCTCTGCCGATTTTATTGTATTTCTGTAATTCACCTGAATTCCTATGTTAATAAGAGTGCTGAATTCAATGGAATATTTTTTTTTTTTTTACTATTTTCAGATAAAAAATATAATGTATAATTTTTCCATCATTAAAATAATTTTGTTTTTCTACAAATAAAATGTTATTCTTAGTTTCTTTCCTCATATGTTTGATGTACAAGATTTCTATATTTAATCTCTTTGGGTGCATCCTCATCCTATGTCATAGAACCTTAATCTTCTTACTCTTATATCTGTTTCCATTTATCATTTACCCCTTTGTATATTTCATTATTAGGTCTCAACTTATAAATTATAAATAAAGAGGGAAGAAACTGAGAGAATGAAAATAACAGACCATGACTGTTTCGATAAGGGTGGCTATGGTAGAAGACTAAAATAAATTGAGGTCCTTGTGAGGGAGAGAGGTTCGAGAAAGTTTACCTCGTGGACCGAAGAAAGAAGGAAGGAGCATTCGGGAAGAATGGGTAAGAGGTGTGAATGAAGAAAGAAGGAGAGAAGGGGTATGAAGGAAATTGAAAAAAAAAATGATATTCGCCTTGTCTTTAAAGCCGTTCCGTGAAAAAAAATGTTGTGACGTATAGTTAATTTGATTATTGTTCTCACCATGTTTTGGTTACACCTACAAGAAGGCCCCCGACTTCATAAGTCACCAACCTTTGTTGGTATTAACTTGACCGAAATTTATTTATTTTTTGGATGGTTTAAAATAAAAACTAATAAAAACTCACCTTTTCCTAATGTCTAAATAACGTCTGTAAGATTAGGTATATGACTTACAAATATTATTTGATAGGAGAACCAATTACGGAGACACACTCAACAACTCAGGCACATTCTGAAGGGTTTTTTTTCACACTTTCCACAACTGTGTGATGTATCATCCTACATGGTTAACTTTTATCCTCTTCTACGTATCCTAACTTGACTACTCTATGATCCTCTTTGACGCCGATGTAAAAAGCTCCAGAGGGTGCATGCGCTGAGTCGGGCTGTCCGCCAGTCGCCGACAAACCACCACGCAAGGAGCACGTTCAGCCTCACGTCCTCTCTCGACGTACAGACGTCTGCGGTAGGTAGTCAAATATAACCAAGGCAGATGTCACAATGAGATATATAATTTAATAATAAATGTTTTAATGGCTTTAGTATATTTAATATACATTTTTAGAAAAACAAATTAATTAATAAAACAAAATTGAAAATAAAAAAATACATTTGAACAACCTAAAAATATTTTTAAAAAACTATAGGAATACTGCCATTCATACAAGGAGATAAAAAAAAAATTGCCTCAATCTAAGAATCGTTTATTTACTTAATTAAATAAAAAACTTACACAAGATGGTACTGACCTGGCCATTTTGATCTTAATAGGTTTATTAGGACAAATTAATTATTAATTATTAACTAATTAATCAACAAATTAATTACTAACTAAGTAATTAGTTATTACAATACAATACTCATTAATTATTATTATTTAGATTATTTGATAACCTAAATATTAATTATAACTAATCAAAATTATTATACATAGAATTATTATTATCGTTATTATTATTAATTGTATCAATGACATTCACATTCATTATGTTATTATTAAATATCATACAAAAAAAATAAAAAAAGAACTTATGAACATAATTAAGCCCAAATTCTGCTTATACTAGGCTGTTTATTTACTGACTTTGACTTCTCAGGGATTTTATATCTACAACATATAAATTAATATTTCACAATAAATTAATTTAAAAAATATATATA
>NW_027109908.1:368958-390309 GCF_000696795.3 Halyomorpha halys
ATTATTTAACTATAAAGACGTAGAAGATGAATGAGAGTCACGGAAAACGCATAAATGGACGTTACAATAAAAGAAAAAAGTATGCACATTAATAAAAACAAAACACCTAATGCATATATAAACGCATAAATCCTACATAAGAGAGAGATAGTTTGGGATAGGATAGTAATTGTAAAAGATTTCGAATTTGACTTTTCATCGTAAATCCGCAATTTAAGCTCCTTGTACAAGACCCCAAGAAGAGAAAAAAGGTAGTTATTTCACACGAATATTTTATTACTTTAATGAAAACTATGTATAATTACTAGTCGAAATTAGTGAGTCTGCCAACTATAGTTAGAGAGAATAAGAAAGGGTGGCTATTTCAAACAAATAAACAAAATTAATTTTTGAGTCGCAGCTCAATATCTTTAAAATTACCAATAATAGTAGAAAACCTAATTGAAAATCATTTAAATTTGAGTAAATTTATTAAGATATTAGCCGTAATAGATCTCCTTACGTTCATTAGTTCCCGAGATATGTTTTTTAAAAAAACAAAACAACATTTCATAAAAAATCAGAAGTTAGTGAATTTATTTTGAGAAATCTATCTCAAAAACCGTTTGACGTACAGATGTCTACAAGCACTCAAAATAATTTTTTTTTCCTACCTCCTAAAACAAAGAAAAACAAACAAATTACAATATATACAAAAACAAAAATATGTACATATACCGACGATTGAAATCATTTTGTTTTGCCAGTACGGCATTGTAAGATAGGATTAAACTCAAATTAAAGCCAGAAGCCAGTTAAACGTATTATAAAGTAGTTTATTACGCCTATATTAGCAGGAGTAGTAATTTTCATAGTATTTACTATAATAAATTGATTTAGAGTTGTTCAGATAAAAATTTATGTTCATATGCGAATATCAAATAAACTACTTAGATACTTACAGTAAGTTAAATTACTTTTATTTTGAGTGCTGGCAGACATATGTACATCTTATCCTTCCTGAGATACATTTTTTCAAAAATCAACACTTTTGTCAGAACAACTAGAAATTAACATTTTGCGAATTTATTTTGTCAAATATCATAAAAACTACTACTTCTACAAAGATAAACATTATTAACAACTTTATGGCACATTTAACTAGCTTTGATTTAAGTGCTGGGAGACATCTGTACGTCTAATAATTTTTGAAATAAAGATTTTCATAAATCAAACTTATTGTCCGAACAACTACAAATCAATTTATTTTAGCAAATATCATGAAAACTATTATTTTTACGAAGGTAAAGGTCATAAACTACTTTATAGAACATTAAACTAGCTTTAATGTGGGTGCTAATAGACATCTGTATGTCGAATGGTTATTGATATATAGATTTCTCAAAATAGATTCACTAACTACTGATATTTCAGTACACTTTAATGAAATGTTGCTTTTTAAGAGGCTATACTCAGGCTCATATTATAGCGAATTTACCCTACTTTAATTGTTCTCTTAGGTTTTTTAGTGTTGTAGGTAGTTTTAAAGAAATTGAGCTCCAAATGAAAAATTATTTTTTTTTTAACGTTTGGAAGCAGCCGCTATTTTTTATTCCCCCTACCTATACTTGGCAGACTCATCAATTTAAACTAGTAATTTTACATAGTTTTCATTTAAGTAATAAAAAATTGGGGTGAAATAACTGTCGTTTTTCTCCTCTTGGGCTCTTGTAGTTTTTCTTTAGACGTAACCGAGTTTCGCAAAATTGTTGTAATTGTCTGAGAGCTTAAATGCCAAATTTTTGATAATAACTCTCTCCAAAGTATCTTTGGTTTTGTTTATTATGTAACTTTGTTAACAGCAATACAAATGAATAAATAAAAACCTACTGCGGTGGGCGCTGCAACAAAATTTCACGTAGAATCCTTTATAAGTCAATATGTTTTGTGGTGGCCTCACTTTTTTTGTGACTCGCAAATGAAAAATTTATTATTGGAAAGCCTAAATTTCCATTTTTCTGTTATTATTGAAGTTCGTATTTTAGTGTTTATCGAGACGAGTAAAACAGATATAAATCAGTTTAACAATAGATAATACCCGTAATGCAATCAGTATTAATAATATAAAATTATAAATGTTATATTATAATATTATAAAATAACAGTTTACTCGAGGAGTTTATTCCTTGTATAAATTTTTTTTCTAAATTTATTTATTGTTATTTACAACTGTAAAAATATAAGATAAATTTTTTTTAACAAAAAAACTGTTAAAATATATATTACAAGTAAATTTGATGTGTAATATTGATTACACAATTACATGATACGGACTTGACCCATTGATAAAACTCCAATTTTTGTATAACTAAATAAAAATTATCAAAGGAAGATAATATCTTGATATTCTAATCATAACAATATTAATGACACAAATTAATTGATTTCTTAACCATTTATGAAAAAACCCGAACCTCGATTGAATCAAATTTTTTTTTTTTTGTTTTTAATATATAATTATTGCTATTTACAACTGTACATTATAATACAGAATCAAAATAAACTCCATAAATACTTGCCACAATTGTATAAACATACAAAAAAAATTAATTACTTAAAATAAAAATAAAAATTTGAACAACAGTCACCGTTAGAAAAAAAACTCAAATTAATCAAGGAGAAAAATTTCTAATTTTCAATTTTTTTATCAAGCTTCATTATCTTTTTATTTTTATTTTTAATGAATAAAAAATCATTCAATAGAATCAGTAATTTTTTTTTTATTATTCTTAAGAATGAGATAATCGATTCGCATTTATTAAATATGAAAATGTATACTTTCTGAGCTAAAAACCATAAATACTACTACTAACTATTGAAATCGGAACAATCTAAAACCTTACTGGGAAAATGCTGAAAATTTAGCCAAAAACTCCATCACGATCAGATTAATTAGGCAGCGCATATAATACGAAATTAATTAGCGAATTTATTTTTATGATTTATTTACACATATAAATAAATAAAATAAAATAACTGAACTACTTAAAATAAAAATAAAAATATTTTTCCGTAGTGTGAGGGCTTTGTGCAATCTAACTGTATTTAGTGATTTTCCTAACACAATATTGAAATAAAAATCTAGTATTTAATAGTCCATGCAACCTATTATGAAACCTAAAAACTTAAGTTTAAACTTCTTAAAATTTCTAAAATTTTAAGATTTTATAAGAAAAACCTAAGCTGTTTCATAGAAAAGAGTATTTAAAATATTGAATTCTAGTATTGAACTCCAAAAGTTTTACTGGATCTACATCTTTGCCACTTGTCGCAAATCTTGCACCAATGCTTGTTAACCAAAGGAAGCAAATGACGGTGTCCACTTGTTTGTGCAAACAAACTAGATTGTTTCACAAGGAGAGTGCAAGGTCTTGAGGTCAGGGATTCAGTTCAAATTTTGTACGATAATAGATTAATTTTCCCTGTTGATGAAGATATATGGTTATAGGGGCCACTACTCAATATTTTTTTTAGATATTGCAATCGAAGATGCAATTCACTCGTTGAATTCAGTTCTGCAACAAACGATTTAGCGAAGCAGAAATGTATCAATTCCTCGTCGTTAGGAGCCGAGCTCGAGTCCGTGAAGGTTGAATAACTTTTTTTCTTTTATGTCCATTTTTACATAATGGAGTTTAAATAAATTGGATATGATATGTCTTTAATGACTAGAAACCTTATAAGAGTTTTATTTGTTATTATCATAAAATGAGAATATGTCAAACCTGTAATGTGAGGTAGGTTAAAAAAATGTATTATTGATAAAGTAATTGATTGATATTATAATATATAGTACAAATTGAATAAAATTATAGGTATTTAACTCAATGTGTGTTACTCTAATTTAATTATGTTTTATAGCTTAATAGGCAAAGATATAATTTTCACAATGGCAGAATAGCCTGCAAACTTTTAATAACAATGTTGTAGCTGTGTTATTATTAATAAGATAGGATAATTTATAACTCAGAATGTTTTCAAAAATAATTTGATTGTGATTGAAATTGTTGATTAACAGATATTTTTGAAATAGGCCTAAACGTAGGATTTGTAAGAAAATAAGGATATTGAGACTATATAGATATTTTTTTATTATAATTTATAAAAGTATTAATATTATTATTATCCTCCTACTCTTATCCTGGACCATATTTAAACTTATATATTTCAAAAACAGCTCGTCCGTCAAATTTTATTTTACAATTATTGTTAAATTATAACAAATCCTTCATGAATTCAAATCTTCTATCCACGAAAGTAATTATTAATTTTTTTTTAATGTGCATTATGATGGCAGTTGTATATAGAATCAGTTACATCAATCATAATTACATTCTATTGATTGAGCTTAATAATAACGTCAATCAATTCGCCATTCAGTCGTAAGCAATTATCTGGTATCGCCGATGCCATCTATTAAAAAAAACACTATATTTTTATATTACACTATCTACAGACCCGGCAATGCTTCACTATTGCTATATTTAAGGATGTGTATAGATTTAGTGAACATAATTGATAGTTTGATTTATTTTATTGCATTTAGTTAAATTAAATAAATATGACTTTATTTATTCTCAATATACTTCTTATTCTAGAAATATTCTGCTATAGAAAAATTAAAGGAATGTTATTCGATCACTCACAATGAATATGTTTGTGATATGGTATTATTGAAAGCTAATATCGATATTTTTTTCTGAAACTCTTTGTAAAACTTTATTAACTTTTTTAAAAAAAATATATAGATATCTCGATAAAATAATATCGAAATGTCGATACAAAAACTTCGATATCGGTATTAATGAGAATGTCAAATAACGAAAATGATATGAATTTATTAAAAGAAAATATCTAGATTATATTTCAAAGCTTTCTGTAACATGTTTAGTCTTTTAAACGAAATGTTGATACTTTGATGTCGATATTAATAAGAATTTCAAATATAAAAATCGATAAGAATTATTATTTATTTAATACCAGATCGAAGTTGGCCTTACATGGTTAATTTTTTATTTTAACAATTGATTATGGAAGGGGGGTATAGTCTCATACAAAAGATACCCCTAACTATATTAACTATTATAAATAAAACAAAAAATTAAGATAAAATCTATAATTCTTAATAAAAGATATAATTATATTAATAACAAAAACAATGAGATTTATGAATTTAACAAAATAAATAATTGACTTCTAATGGAAAAAAAAAATCCACAGAAAGTGAATTTAGGAAAAAGATGAAGAGAAAAAAAAAAGAAATTAAGATAAAATGATATTATAGAGTGACAATAACAGAACTGATAAATATAGAATTTATAATTGGATGTCTTGCAGCAGCCTGGTCTTCAGTCTTCGGGTTGAGGTTGGGTTTCCCAAGTTGTAGCTCACTGCTCCTTTAACTGTAGGTAGCTGGGAGTGGAACTTCATGAACTTTTTTTTTTTTGTAATCTTCCATTGTCTCTATTTGTATTTCCCGATGCAATTAGCTGTTTAAAATTAAATGAAATGAAAAATAGTTTATTACTCTGGGACATGGTCCCTTTAAAACAATTACAAAGACAATTTTAATTTTATAATAACATTGATTGACCATAAAACAGTGTGGCCACACTTAATTATAACTTATATACAGAGAGAAAAAAATAGACCAATTGAAAAACTAACTAAGTAAAAACAAAACAAAAAGTTAATTACAAAATATCTGTACTATTATAATAATGGGTCAGATTGGTGAAGCAAAAGGTAGTGAAATATAAGGGACTTAAACGAGAAAAGGGTTGGCACATGACGTATGCTAGAGGAAACGGAGTTCCAGAGATATGCAGCTCGGGTAAAAAACGATTTATCAAACCCATCCGTTCGGTGAGGTGGAGGGTAGATGTCAGATAAACGTGACCTGGTTGTACGGGATAGGACAGAGAATTTGAATTGCAGGATTTCTAGGATATAGGAGGGGCGTCGAGTACAATTGCTTGGAATAAAAAGGAACCTAGGAAATACTGGCATCGGAAGGATGGATAGAGCCAGTTCAGCTCGGCGTAATTCTGGATTATGTGCGTATCTCAGCTGATCCCGAAAATAAATTGTACTACTAATACATAAGACGTTTAAGTTCAAATTCAAGATAACCCGAGGGTCCACCATATACCAGGCAGCCATAGTCAAAGTGCAGGAAAACAAGAGAGCAAACTAAGAGTTGATGGGTTTTAGCTGGAAGGAGATAACGGATTCTATTGAATTGCTTTAAGGTAGCTATGGTTCGAAGGATAATTTGGGCAATGTGTGGTTTACAGGATAAAGTTTGATCAAAAATGGTACCAAGTTTTTTGACTGACGTATGGTAGGTAGGTAAGAATTATTTAAACAAAATAATAAATTTGGATAAGATCTTCCAACAGTTACAAAAAATCATCGATGGTTTTCATTATGACTTTATTTCTTTTCAATTTACTTCTTATTCGAGAAATATTCTGAAAATGTAAAATTAAAGGAATGTTATTCGATCGCTGACAACGAATATGTTTGCGATCTGTTATCATGTATCCCAGGTAAAGAAATTCCAACTTATTCAATTATTTTAAATTATAGGGACGAGATAATGCCTTGTTAAATCTTGTATTTTATTATTCAGCAATTTTCTAAATTTCAAAAAGATCAGCCCGCTACAGAGAGGCAATTTAATACAAAAACATGGCATCTCGTTAGGTTATTCCATAACAATGGAAGCAGTACCACTGACATGTACCTTCGTTATAAGATATTACAATATAATATTTAAATAAAACAAGCATCACATTAACTCATTTATTTCAGTTTTATAATGTGATAAGATAATTTCCAAAATACGGTTTCTTAAATCCTACTAACTGACCCGGCAATGTTTCCCATTTGCTAGATTTAGTGATCTACATAGATTAATTGATTAGAATTTAAAGCTTAATATAAATTAATATTTATTTATAATCTTAATTTTTTCTTGAGACTGGTAATTCTTTAATAAATAACTCAAATACTATCCAATTATAGTCTCAAAACTTTATTTCTTTTATTCGTCCAACGTTTCTGCCAATCCGGCCATCTTCAGGGACATCTCAATACTACTTTGCAAACATATAATTTAAAACAACTCTAATACTTCATTCAGGCTATTCTGCCCAGGTCAAAACATTTAAATCTAATTAGTTAATAATCCATTAAAAACACAGTCAAAAAATATTTCTTTGCAAACACTATTAAGAGACATTTATCATAACCATACTTGTAACTTTTAACCTAATAACCTTAAACTTGTGTTTGCAAAGAAATAATTTTTGACTGTGTTTTTAATGGATAATTAACTAATTAGATATAAATGTTTTGATCTGGGCAGAATAGCCTGAATGAAGTTTTAGAGTTGTTTTAAATTATATGTTTGCAAAGTAGTATTGAGATGTCCCTGAAGATGGCCGGATTGGCCGAAACGTTGGACGAATAAAAGAAATAAAGTTTTGAGGCTATAATTTGATCGTATTTGAGTTATTTATTAAAGAATTACCAGTCTCAAGAAAAAATTAAGATTATAAATAAATATTAATTTATATTAAGCTTAGGATAGAATTTGAGTTATTTATTAATAAATTAATATATTTAGTTATTTACACGTTGGATTAATGATTTAATTAATTGCTTATTATATCTATTTAGTTTATAGTGGTAAATAACATTATATAAAAAAATATATTTGGTAAAAAAAGAGAAATAACTTCAACACGACTCAACTAATCTACACTTAAGCAATGGTTTAAGTATCTATAAACTGCACAAAATTTGGAATTGATTAAGCAAATTAAAACCGGTCATATACAATTGAATGTTAAAAAGATTTTCCTTAATTTGAAAACAATATTTCGACCTTATGAAGCCATTAAATTTTTATGGTGGTAATTTAGGTGCAATTTAAGATTTTTTTGGAATGAAACAAAGTGCATATTCGTTTTAAGTACCTCAAGAAACGCTTAAGTATGAATATTCGAAAAATTTGGAAATAAAAAAAATAGTCCGAAATGTTTCCCTTAATATAATTGACATTTGATTTCTTTTGAAAAATAAAAAAATATATAAATAACTTTAACACGACTCAACCAATCTACATTAAACAGGCAGTTGTTTAGTGCTATATAAGCTGCACCTTAGTGCACAATTCGGAATCAATTAAATATATTAGAATTGGAGAAATAAAATAAAACGTTAGAAAGGATTCTCTTAATTTTTTATATATGTATTGTAATTTACAACTGTACAAAAAAAAATACAATAGGTAATTATGTGGAATGTTTCAAACACTTGAAAATCTTGGGAAGGAACAACCCAATGGTACTTCAAACATTAATTTAAATTAGGAGGTCTCATACCCTGGAAAAAGGGTATTCATGATCTTTAGTTTAACATGTTAAAGCGTTTTAAATAGCAAACTTATGTTAAATGGAGAAATATTTCCTTCTTTTACCACTTTAAACTGATATGACATATTAGGGGTACTCATGATGTGTGAAATGTAAAATGTTTCACCATGTTAAATGTTATAAATATAGGATTGTGAGCAGCCATATTTAAGGTTATGTTAAATGCATAAGAGCTCCTAGCGGATTTTTTGAGCAACTTGTTATGTAACCTTTACTTCCAAAACATCATTTTATTGTTTACTTCTGAGTTTTGATTAACGTAATTTATTACAACATGCCTTAATTGAGTGAAAAATGGAAGTTGCGTGAAAGTTTGGCTTCTGAGTGTCTTGTTGATCTTTTAGCTTGTGAGGAACAGAATCAAGATGAGCTAATTGACAACTGTCATTAAATAATTATTATTACTGTCGTCGATTGCTTTATTAGTTATAAAAACATCCCAAACAATACTAACACAATCAAAACACAAAATACCAGCAAGTAATCTAACACAACAAATAAAACGGTGATAAACTCATATAAATCTAGGATTGTGAGCAGCTATAATTAAAGTCATGTTAAATGCATGAGAGCTCCTATCGGATTTTCTAAGCTACTTGTTTTGTAACCTTTCCTTTCGAACCTTCATCTTGTTGTTTACTTCTAAGTTTGATTACTGTCATTTATTGAAACATGTCTAAATTGAGTCAAAAGTTGATACGTGAAAGTTTGGCTACTGAGTGTCTTGTTTAAAACCTTTCAAAACAGTACTAACACAATCAAAACACAAAATACTAGCAAGTAATCTAACACAACAAATAAAACGGTGATAAACTCAGCCGGTCTGTTGCGTGACGTCATTCTCAGTTTAACAGACTCTCAACCATGTTACATGTTGTATCGTTTTAACATGGTAAAAGAAGGAAATATTTCTCCATTTAACATAAGTTTTTCCATTTAACAGACTTTAACATGTTAAACTAAAGATCATGAATACCCCTGAATTAGAATCGAAAGCCCTCCGTACAATCACAGGAGCGCTTTGGAACATCTACCGATTCCCCCACTGCTCTATCCTGTTGATACTTCGCATCCGCCTTTAGTTTGTTTTTTTCTTTCTTCCATTCGGTAAGGTAGGTGTTCACCATTTTCCTTTTTTTTTTTCTTATTTCTTTTATTTTCTGACTACTTTTTTATTTATTATTATTTCCGTTTTCATTGGTTGCCTAATATCTTTTTTGTAAACTTTGTTTATTTTTACTTGTCACTGTACATATTATTTTTACTTCCTTTAATTTACTCTATTCATTCTGAATTTAATTTTCACATATTTTAAACCACACCTTACTTTTATTTCATGTTATCTATTCTGTAACTTTGTCACATTAATTTATTTGTTTAAATCATTTTTAGCCCTGATGAAGCTACAGAAAGTTGGACGAAACGTTGGCTCATAAATAGTTTAATTAGTATTTGAGTTCTTTTAACCACACTCGGACCATCTTTATTTTATATGCTACACATGTTCAATCAACGATCTTTTAATACATAAACTATGACTTATATATGTAGCTTTGGAACAATCTCTTTTAAATTAAATATTTTTAATTTTTTGTTACATATTTATCTTAAAATAAATATTTTGACTTTCTTATCACATGAAAATTCCATCCTTAGTTATTATACTTCAACTACATAAAGAAGTACCTTGTGAAAGTATTTTTTAGTTTTATTTAGAGCTATACAGATACATAGTTAATTAAAACAAAAAAAGATTTTATTAAAAATAAAAATAAATAAAGGATGAACATTTCTCATTGTTTTTCAATTTAAAAAAAGAAAAAGAAAAAAAGGAGATTTTGTAAAGGATCAAAGCTGAAGTACAATCGTTGAAGCTCCCTCAAAACTGACGCTGATTGATTGAGACAAAGCGTTCACGAGATAAAGAGTTTTCGGTAAAAATAGACTTAGTAAATGATGCTCGGAATTTAATAAGTTCCAGAGAGGTACAACTCTGAGGTAGGGTAGAAGATAATAACTTCTGCCTCGTTAGTAATCATCTCCATGATTGGAACGTTTCGTGTTCTTGTTTTTTTTTTTTAATGATCCTTCTTATATGGTGGGCCTTATGTTGTTATATATTATTTTGATGCTTTATAATTATTGATAGGTATTACAATCTGCCACACAGTTGTGGTAATAGTGATGAATGAGCACATTCATACTAAAATAAAATGAAATAAGAATAAAAATAAATAAATAAATGAAAAAAAAAACTCATAAAAATAAATACAATATCTCTTAAAGTATATAAAAACTGAAGGATAAAGAAAATAATATAATATAAAATAATACTGTTTGAACCGAATATGAGAAATATCATCGTATGTTTTTTTTCAAAATTATGGTGTTCTATTTCAATAGACTTTAACACTAGAAGTGGGGGCATAGTGCAGTGACGTTTCTTCCGCACTTCCTGGATAAGAGAGTTGTAGCAGGTGCCATCCTAAAACTTGTGGGGAAGGTGAGACGGAAAGGAAATATCGGACAACCTTATGTTCTGCCAGGAGTCCAACCAAGGACTACGTGGCTAGATCTGTGTAGGCAAGAGGTGTTACGGTTGTCATGGTGAAAACAAAACACGAGCGATATGTTTGAGACGAGTGGGTTTTGTTTTTGGTGAAGGCGACAGTTTTTGATTTTCGAACACGTATGTTCAGACGAGTGGGTTTTGATTTAGTGATGGTGACAGTTAGATTTTTGAACACGTTACGACTGTTCAATGTGAAGTGGTGATAGTCTATCAGGCCCTCCGGCTTTACTGTTTGAACCGAAACAGCACCATATGAGAAATGTTATCGTATATGTTTTGTCTTTTCAAAGTTATGGTGTTCTACTTCAATGTACGGTCATTAGCACTAGAAGTTAATGTCTACTTCCTGCACGTCCTGGATAGGAGAGTTGTAGCATCATCTTTATAATTCTGGGGAAGATGAGACGATGCCCGCAAAGGAAATAACGGGTAACCTTGTGTTCCGCCAGGAGTACACCAAAAGACTACGTGGGATTCGAAATAAGTTTTATTTATTTATTTTATATTCGCTTTTATACTTTTTTTGTATAATAATGTAAATTTATAAGGTTAAGCATTTAAGTTAAGGTTAAGTCAACCTATAAGTTTTCGTCGTTTTATTAATTGATAAGAATTCATTTTTTTTTCCTTTTTCATTCTGTTTACATATATTTCTTCTTCTTATTAAACTTTTGTATATATAGTTCTGCTGTTCTTTCTTATGCATGTACTCTGCTTTCAACTTGTTAATTTACTTTTTTTTTTTTTTTTTGTTCATGGAATATTACGATAATTCAACTGGTGGGTAGGTAACACCCCTAGATTTTCTGTTATCTACATGTAAAGGTATTCGCCAATGGTCATAATTCGACAATTGTTTATGTAGGGGTATATTTTAGTTATATTGTGGGCATAATGCTTCGGGGTCCAAGAAAAAATAACGTAGCGCCTAAGGAATAATTTATTCTTTATTGTTTTATTTTTTTTCCTTCCGTTTTTCGATTATATTTTTTATTTTTTTATTTTCCTTTAACTAACCCCCTTCTCCGCTGAGCGTGGGCAAGTATAAACGATAAATATACAACTAAGGATAAATCAAAATCTGTGGTTATACATTTTATAAAAAAAACTGCTTGTTAATTGGTCCAGTAATTGAAAATTTTATTGTGGGCAAATATTCGAAGCATTTCCTTTTATATCCTCACAAGATTTACAAAGATACATATCATTAATGGTCAACAAAAAAATTATGGATATATAAATATATACACTTACAGATTTGACCCCGTCATCAAACTTTGATTATAAAATTATGAAAGTATACTGAGTACTGACTACAAATTCTTTCTGAGTACTGGCAAAATAATCAGTATTTAACACGCTTGAACATATTACATGATAACTAGACAACATTCAGACAACACTGATTCATGGGCGTACCCAGCGGGGCCAGGTGGCCCTCCTAAAAAGTGAAAAAAAGATTTAATGAATTAAAAAAAATTTTTTTAAAGCAAATAACAATTTTAATAACCGATAAAGCACTGCGACAATTATATATAATGTTCTAAAAATTCTTTGTTTTTTTTTTAAATTTATGTATTGATATTTACAACTGTATATAAATACATCAAGTAAATTTGAGGAAATCATAATGGTATGTTAATGTAATTCTAAATTATTATTATTCTCATCCCCTTCATATGAAGTACAATGTTTTTTCGTTTTTTCCTATTTATTTATTGCAATTTACATCTGTGTTTGCATAAAAACACATTAAGTAAATTTGATGTAATATAAAAATGGAGTAAAGACAGGCATTGACGCATTAATTCAAATCTTGAAGAAGATGGTTAGGAGTGCGGTCACAAGAAAACAAAAATAGTACCTACAACTATTTATTTGCCGACGTTTAGCCCCACTTTGTAGAGCTTCATCGGGGCTAGAAAGTTACAAAAACAACTTAAAATATTTAGACATAATAGGATAAGATACTACCGATAAATTAAGGTAGAGTTAAAATTATGTAAATATAAGCGAAAACAAAATATTACTCTAACTTAATTTAAAAAATATGCTAACTACTATGTTAAAATGAACAGTAGACGAATAAAAAATGAACGTAAAATAGAAAAGTAGAAATGAGAAAACAACATTTAACATACCAAAAAACGGATAATAAAGAAGTAAGTTAAGATTACATAAAAGTCGAGAGAGAATAAATACAATAAGATTAATAATAATAATAATAAATGAATAAAGATCAAATCAGGATCCTGATTTTATTTACAGTTATTTATTGCGTAATTTTTTATATTCTTATCATTGTCTATTTCATTTCCTCTTTTCTTTCATTTGTATATTATTTTGTTTTCCCTTATATTTATTTAATTTTAACTCTACCTTCATTTATCGTTAGTATCTTATCCTATTATGTCTAAATATTTTAAGTTGTTTTTGTAACTTTCTAGCCCCGATGAAGCTCTACTAAAAATACATTGTTCGTATATTAAGCTTGATTATCTATCAGACATTTAAAAGTTTCTGTATACATGTTAGAGTAATAAAAAAAACATTAGGTTATATTATAATTTATAACAGCTGTATACACTGCTCATAATGATGCGGAAGTAGTAGATGAAAGAATATGTATATTTCAAATTTTGATTTATCGTTAGTTATATATTTATAGTTTATATTTGCCCATGCTCAGCGGAGAAGAGGGTGAGTTAAAATATAACAGATAATCACAAAAGGAAAGAAAGAATAAATCGTTCCTTAGGCGCTATGTTATTTTTTTCCTACTTGGAAATAACTGAAACCCTGAAACAATGACTCCAATATGCCCACGATACTACAACCACATCCCCTCTGTATAAACAATTATCAAACTACAAACACTGGGGAATATAGGGGTAATACACACCTGTGAAATGAACGTAATATTAAGTGAACAACAACAAAAAAAAAAGAAGTAAATTAACAAGTTGAAAGCAGTGTACATGCATAAGAATGAACAGCAGAACTATATGTACAAAAGTTTAATAATAAGAAGAAATATATGTACACAGAATGAAAAAGGAATAAAAAAAAGAATTCTTATCAATTAATAAAACGACGAAAACTTATAGGTTGACTTAACCTTAACTTAAATGCTTAGCCTTATTAACTAAATTTACATTATTATACAAAAGAGTATAAAAGCGAATATAAAATAAAAAAATAAAACTTATTTCGAATCCCACGTAGTCTTTTGGAGTACTCCTGGCGGAACACAAGGTTACCCGATATTTCCTTTCCGGGCTCATCTTCCCCAGAAGTATAAAGATGATGCCACAACTCTCCTATCCAGGACGTGCAGGAAGTTGATATTAACTTCTAATGTTAATGACCGTCCATTGAAGTAGAACACCATAACTTTGAAAAGACAAAACATATACGATAACATTTCTCATATGGTGCTGTTTCGGTTCAAACAGTAAAGCCGGAGGGCCTGATAGACTATCACCACTTCACATTGAACAGTCGCGACGTGTTCAAAAATCTAACTGTCACCTTCACTAAATCAAAACCCAATCGTCTGAACATACGTGTTCCAAAATCAAAAACTGTCGCCTTCACCAAAAAACAAAACCCACTCGTCTCAAACATATCGCTCGTGTTTTGTTTTCACCATGACAACCGTAACACCCCTTGTCTACGTAGATATCGCCAGTGTTTTTATTTCACCATGGCAACCATAACACCCCTTGTCTACGCAGATATCGCTAGTGTTTTAATTCACCATGGCAACCGTAACATTACCACCCACCTGTTGAATTATCGTAATATTAAGTGAACAACAACAACAAAAAAAAAGAAGTAAATTAACAAGTTGGAAGCAGTGTATATGTACAAGAAAGAACAATATACAGAGCTATATAAAAGAATGTTAAACAATAAAAAAAAATATATGTACACAAAATGGAATAGAAAAAAAAAGATTATTTTATAAGACAAAAAAACAACTTATGGATTGACTTTTCTTAAATCCCCTAACTTAACCTGACTGACTAAATTGAAACTATTATACAAAAGAAGAACATCAAATAAAAAAAAATTTTTTTTAGTAGAAACCCCATGTTGTCCTCCGGTGTATTCCTGCCAGAACAGAAGAGTTGTCAGTTATCTCCATTTCGGCCACCGTCTCATCTCCCCAAGAAGTATGAAGACGACCCCTGCCAACTTTCGCTATCCAGGACGTGCTGAAGAAGAGTTTCCACTTCTAGAGTTAATGACAGTCCATTGAAGTAGAACACCGTAATTTAGAAAAACGATAACACTTCTTATATGGTGATATTTCAATACAAACAGTAAAGACACAGGGTATAACTGATAGACCTGATAAGCTATAACTACTTAATCTTTAACAATCGTATCGTGTTCACAAACCATTCAGTAACCTTTTCAAAAAAACGGCCCCTAACCTACGCAGATGTCGCCAGTGTTTTATTTAACCATGACAACAGTTGTTTAAGGAAAACGATGTGTGAGGATTGACGAATGAAGATAGGAAGAGGTTGCACGTAAGACGTAGGATTTACTAAAGGAGCCGGTTCTATAGGAGGGCATATATAAATCAATCGGTTGGGATCTGGTGTTTAATGAGTGGATGGATAAACGAAGAGTGAGGAGATCAAGGATATAGGTAGGTTTTTTTAATTTTAAAACCTTGGAATAGGGATACATGAAGGAGGTATCTTCGGATGGTTGGATAGTGCCATTTCAACTGCATATACCAACGGGATACATGAGAACGCCTGGAAAACCTGAAGATAAATCTTCAGAAGGAAGCAATTCATGAGTCTCTTCAGTCTCATCTCTAGACCTGCAGATAGCCTTCTATAGACCAAGGAACCGTAGTTGAAGTGGGGTAAACAAGAGAGCTCATAGTATCAGCTGACAGGTATCCTGAGGAATGGAAAAACAGAACTTTAAGAGATGTTTAAGTACAGTTATAGATTTGCGGGTGATCTGGGATAAATTCCAGGAGAGGTGTTGGTCAAAGGTGACTTAGAGGTTTTTTATTGTGGGGTAGAAGTGAATCGATTCGTTATTAAAGAAAAGTAAGGGATAGGAAGGGAGGGAATACAGGAGGCGCTTGGAACCAATTATAATGCCCTTAGTTTTTCCAGCATTCAATATCAAGTTGGAACCTATGCAAGGTTAGCAATGCTATATCTTATCCTAAACAGAAATTCCAAACTAAAACCAGAAACAACTGTTCTTATATTTAAAACAATTCACAGACCACTGTGAAATCTCTTCAAAATAAAGTCCTAAGAATCGCAGTTAATGCTCCTTGGTTCATAAGAACATAAGAAATAGCCAATTGCAACCATGTAAGGCCCACCAGGCCGATCTGGTATAAAATAATAAATATATATATATATATTGATATAATATCAAGTTGTTGTTTATCGCCCCCGAGTTAATGCTATTTATATCTTCTTGCATCCTTTGTTTGGTCTGATCAAAGACTGTCAGCCCACCATGAGAAATAGAATTTAGAATTTCTGTATGTTAATTTAAAAAGTATCAAGATATTGAGTACTCAATGAAAGTAAAATTTGTGGAAATCATTCTAAGCAGGATTTCATATTATTTAATTCTCGAACTAGATAATTTTAGAATAAAATTCTATTTAGAAATACAACACAATAAATTCTCCATTACATAAATAATTCCTCTAAAGTTAAGTGGGTCATACGTTGGGGCGGTGTCATTTGCATTTTAAATGAGAATATCTTGTCTTATAATGGGCTTTGTGCTTTTAGCTTTCAGCCTCTTCTTTATAATTCACAATATAATTTGTTTAATTTCTAAATTGAGGTAATTTGTATTTTTTTTCATTATTATAAAATTCAAAGACACATAACTAATAATTAATAATTAATATATAGATAATTAATTATTTTATGTATGGTTGTTTTTTTTATTTATTTTTATACCAGATCGGCCTGGTGGGCCTTACATGGTTGATATAACTTATAGTAAATATATTTTTTAACAGTTGATTATGAGGGGGTATAGTCATACAAATTACACCACTAACTATATAAAATGTTCTTATTAAAAGAAAAAAAATAATAAAATACATAGATAAGCATAATGCTTTTTAATAAAAGAGGAAAGTAAAATTAATAAAAAAAATAATGATATTGGTACACTTAAATAAAACAAACAATAGTTTTCTAATAGTATAAAGAAACAAGTTAATTTGAAAGAGGGAACAGAGAAGAAAAGAGAAAAATATAATAATGAATAATAATAAGTAAATAGAGGTAGTGTGACTATGGATTAATTTTATATTTATTAAAAATTTATAAAAGAATGTCCTGCAGCAGTCTGGGCTTCAGTGTTTGGGTTGATCTTCTACAAGTTGTAAATGATAAGTGAGGGAAAAAAGAAAAGTGTTTTGTAAAAAAGGTTTTAAATCTAAGAAAACATTTTTTAGAAAAAGTTACATGCGACAAAGGCAATTGCCTGCAATTTTAAGATTTTGAAAAAGATATGTCATCAATATTGAAGATGGTATCCTTGAGAATGGCCTGAGGGCCGAAACGTTGGAAAAATCGTAAAGAATAAAAGTTGAGATAAAAAAAAGGATCAAAATTGTTTTTAAATTAAGAATATGTAGATAATATTAGAGTGAAGTGGAATAAATAAAATTATATCGTTTATATAAATTATAAACTGTATCACACCATACCGAAATCCGATCATTCCAATCAACCTTGAAAACTGATGGGATGGAATGATCGACTGCACAGTTTTCCACCCGGTTTTCAAGTCGGTCATATTTCAGCAAAAATATACTACTTAAAACAAAAGGAGTTTTAATTTTAATTTTGATTATGTGGTTATTTAAACAATTTTAGTTTTGGGAAAACTGTATATTGAAAAATGTATGAAAAACGTACTTTTGTTTAATAGTTCTCAAATTGAAGTTTGCATTATAAACCATATATTATCTTTTATGGAGGATATTTGCCAAAATTAATTTTCATTATTCTTATTCCTAGTAATTTGGAAAAAAATGCGCATTGGGAGCTATTAATCTGACTAAGTCTTATAAGTGCTCAAATTTTTCAAACACTTTCAAAAAAGTTATATTAATAAAAAAAAATCATTACTGTTTTTTGTGTGGCTGATAGCTTTAAAGGCATCGAACATTGAGGGAAAAATGAAAATGATCATAGACTAATAGTTTTTAAGCTACCATTTGGTTATTTAATCGTATTGTTTCGGGAACCGAAGGTCTGAATTGGGGGGCTACCACAATGTAGGCATTACTAGCGCCCAGTGTGGTCAACGGCAAAAGCTTACCTCTTCTAGCCCCCTCTGTGGGAAGATGAAGAAACATGAGCAAGAGTGAGCTATCTTATTTTTCTACAACCATTCCATTTTCTTCACTCTTATTTAGAGAAAAAATGAGTGAGTTGAGACGCTCTGAAGTGCCTCCCGGAACAGAGGAGGAGGGAGGAAATCGAGGAATGAAGATAAGATAACCAAAACATGGAGCAAGTCCACATCAGTAAATGTAGTTCACAACATCCTTCATCATCATCATCAATAGGCATACCTCTAAAAGATGTTTTAGATGTTTTTCTAGACCCTTGATCAAAATTAATTAACTCTTGCTAACAATAAATGTTCGGTTTCGGCCACCCCCTACACCATCATTCTATTAATAATTATTTTCATTACGATATATAGTACACTAGAATTCAACCAGCCAATCAAAAGTGAAGGTGCGCCTGACCTTAAGTTGAAGTTTTTTCTTTTAATTTAGATAAGTGTATGAAGTCACTTATCTAAATTTAAAAAAAAAGTACACCATGATCTTTTTCAGCAATACATTTCCTTGTGTTTTAAAGATTATTTTTTAAAAATAGATTCAAGATAATTGCCGAAAACCGTATTTCAATGAAGATGAAGGTCCAACAATGAAGAAAAAATCTAGCGTTGCGTCCGATCTTAAAACTTTCACTCACTAAGCTACCAGCGTCCCCAAGTTTTGTGTAGATTGGTGGGTTTGTATTGTAGTTATAGCCATTTATGTGATTTTTGAAAAAAATCTAAAGACTAAAGACTGGACAAAACCAAAATTATAAACAAAACTTTTTATTTATTTCTCTGTTGCTGACTATGAATTTTAGTATCTCGATATGAGAATGACAAATACAAATTTTGCAACTACCAATAATACAACAGTTTAACAAAAGATAACGAACCAGTATTGTGATGTGGAAAAATCGGATTTATTTGTTTTTCTTTCAGTTATTCATCATTTTTTTTTTATTTGCTTGTATTTATAAATTGTATATTATTTCTAACAATGAGAACTGATTATTCCTTTCAAATAAACAAGATTGAAGGTACTTTATGAGAATATTTTACGTTTTATTCTCTTTTTCTCATATTTACTTTTACCATTTTCTCGTTCTCTATTTGTTTCACTATTCTTTCCTAACGTCATTCTTACCTCGTCATAAGTGTTTCTTACTTCACTTTATATTTTGTTACTTTATTCTAGTATTTTATTTACATATTTCATTAATTATGTATATTTTATTTCTCTTTGTTTTTTCCATTCTTTAATTTTAAATTATTATTATTGAATTGAAATATGCATATTTCTTTGTAACTTTATATTTGTATATCCTTCATTAGGGAGCGCGGTAGCCACGGGGTAAAGCGAGTGGCTACTAACTTTAAGGACCCGAGTTCGAATCCCGCTGGGCTGAAAATTATTTTCTGTTACACTGTAGCCGTGAGTCAACCCCTCTTGGGGTACCCAATTAAGAAGGGTTAATTAATTAAAGGTACCCAATTTAAGAAGCTGGGTAGCTTCTTAAATTGTGTACCCTTAATTAAGTAAAAATCTGGGGATCAAGCGCGATTTCGACCAAATCACCTCCTTGCACAACCGTTGGTCTACTAACATTACTTCCTTACAGTACTGAACCCCTGACCCTTCGTGGGTGGTAGAGGTACAGATTTTAATTTTCAGATTTCCTTAATTATGTTATTTTATTTACATGTTTAATTACCTATATATACGTTTTATTTCCCACTTCTTTAATTAATTTATTTTTAATAATTTTCATTTTTCTACATCTATTTATTGTAACTAAATTTTCATTTATATTTTATTGATTTTTTTTCTCTTACTTAATTTTAATTTTAATCTTCTCATACAGACTTTATCTTGTTATAACACTTATAACTATTCTATTCTGTTAAAACTATTTATATATCCATAATGTTATTTTATAATATTTTAATCATTCTTTATATCCTTTTATTTATTGGTTACTGTCTTGCTTTTTGTTCTTTGCCCTTATGGAGGCTAAAAAGTCTGGCTGAAACGTTGGGATTAATAAATAAGTTTTCAACTTTTTTGTATTCTTCTCTGACCTTACTACTACTCAACTATCTTTTGATTAATATTATTATACCTCTATTTTACTTATTTATTCTTACAAAATTATAAGTTATCATAATCTCAAGATTATTTTTTCGTACCCTCCGCAGGAAATAGATATGAATGATAAACAAATATGCCTGTTGTAAATTTTCTATAGGCATATTTGTTTATCATTCATATCTATTTCAAGTGGAGGGTACAAATAAAAATTTAAGTTATCTTGAGATTATACGTTATATGGAATTAAAAGCAATTTTTAAATATATTTATTTGAAAAGAGACCGTTAATGGTTTTCGTTCATTATTATTGATACTTGGTTACACTCTTTGATAATGGGAAAATGAAGTAATAGGGAAATGAATTGAAATAATATCGAAAATATGATCATTATGGAAGGAAAGACGAATCAATTTGTGACAAATAAAAGAAGGAATTCTCGAAGATGGGGGCTGAAGGAGATGTTTGCTCGGCCCGGTAACAAGGTCATTCGTTTTCCTCGCCCTGAAATTTCAGTGGATTTATCTTTGAGGAGGATCCGAGCATTCTTTGGGGATTCGTCTCCTTTCTTTTTTATGAATCGTTGGTATTTTTTAGGATTAGCTTTTGAAAGATACTTTTTTTTTTCTTATTACCCTAACAAGTTACAATTTGGTAGTAATGCCCTCGAATTATATTATACGGTGTTTTACTTCTTCTTTGAGCGGTCGACAACCTTATAATTCAACTTGTTTTCAGATGTAACAACAGATCTAAACCAATTGTTTGAAAAAAGTTCATCAACGTCTCTCTCTCTCTCTCTCTCTCTCTCTCTCTCTCTCTCTCTCTCTCTCTCTCTCTCTCTCTCTCT
>NW_027109908.1:390529-400442 GCF_000696795.3 Halyomorpha halys
TCTCTCTCTCTCTCTCTCTCTCTCTCTCCCCCCCCTTACTATGGTATACCAGATATAATTGTGTATAACATTGAACTTTTTTCCCAAAGGTGTCGTGTTCACCAATTTATACTATTTATAATCAGGTGGCTCGCAGGGTATTTAAATCATAAAATCTAGTCGGGATAAAATTAGATTTATCACGTTTATTTACAAATGATGTTTATTTTACACATAACTCAAAACGTGTTGATTATAATTTTCGTTTGACATTCATACCAATAGGTTAGGATTATTACTTATCTGAGATGTGCGTTGCGGGCTTCGGTTGTCTGGGGTCAGGTGGGCTTTGGTAGTTTCTTCTCATCGGCCTGGCCTTGCTGGAGATCGTCCACGCTTCCAATGTCCTCTCTGCTCCCCTGGTCTGTTCTCTTCAGAACTGTCAAAGAATGTCCTTTTTTTCCTTTAACCCCTCAATGGAATTATTTCTTTACCTCTACTTTGTTTCCAACCATTTTATTGGCTGATCAAAATATAGATGTGGAAACTAGAATTTAACCTATACATTAAAGCGGCTTGCTTTTATCTCTAGAACACTTCTATTTTTTTCTGTTTTGCTTTACGGTCGATCGTGATGCCGCCGAAAAGTACCCAGCACAGGTATTTTTTCGATATTGTACTTGCTACCTGTTCGGAAGCACTCATCAACATATCCATAATGGTGGTCCGCCACAGCTATTATTAACATTTAGAATATCTATTGAATTGAACCTGTTTCTCCTAAGTCCTGTACTGTCAATACATATCTATGTTTATATATTTTTCTTTTTTCAAAAATGTTTCTGAAACTCAGCACATGAGGCATCAGGGTCTCGATGTTCTTTCCGTTAGCTCTGTTGCTTTCCCCACAACCCTCCGTGTCCTGTTAGGATCTGTGAGACCCAATAGTCTGGCAGGGCCCAATTTTCTCAAAATAACCTTCTGGCTTTCTACCCACCGTCTATTCCACTCCTCTATTGAATCCTTTCGCACATTTTCTACCACAAGTTTGGATTCTCACCGATCCTTTCTTGGAGATCCTCCTGTAGCGCTTCTATCCCTGTCTCTTTACTTATATTTAAGGACATCCACCCTGAGGATGAGATCAAGGAGGAACACTCCTGCCAGCATCTGCACATTCTCATGTCATACCGTTCTGTATGCATTCGTGACCCTCATCATATTTATATCTATCTATCTATCATTTAGGTAACTGTGCTGTTCCTATATTCAAGTCTAGTGGCTAGACTCCTAGTGGATTTTATTTGAACTATCATTAGAAGGTTATAAGAAATGTTTTTGGAAATTTTCAAGTGATTAGTTTTTTTTTATAATTGAAAAATATAGAAAGATTTATTTATATACACAGTAATATTAATAGAAATCATAAAAAACCTTTTTAGAAATTTTGGGAATGCACCACAAAATAATTTAGCAAGGAATTGTTGATAAATCCGTCGGATAAGGGATGTAATATCGCCCCATCACGAGTATAATAAAAGGCCTATTAGAGATAACGATGAGCTCAAAGGGAACAAATGCTTCAAAGGGCGAGGCCCTTCATAAACCGGGTTATTTATTGTCGTTTAATGTTTTGCCACCCTTCGGCGATGTCATGGAAACCTTCAATGCAGTTTTATTCCATGAGCTTTGTTATAAAAGTTTCAAAGAGATTGTTAACTGTATGGATAATACGTGGGCGGGAATAACAACGGTATTATGAAATCATAATCATTCCATTATAGTGAATAGTAATACTGTCAACGATCGGTAACCTGGTATGATATAGAGAATTGATTAAATTCTACGTGTCACTCATTCACACAAAGGAGTAATTAAACTAAGTTTAATTGAAACGGTTGCCGGAAATAAACCTACTCGTCGGGGAAATAACGTGGTTCATATCTCCATTCAATAAATCCCTGTTTTTTCCACTTAATACTCTGTATAAATCAGTAATATTATCAAAACTAAAATAGTGATACAGGTGGAAATACATTTACTAATGGATTTCGTGGAATACAATTAAAAAACCTGCTAATCCATCGTATTTCTTTGCCGAATTTTCGGAGGTAAAAAGGTTAGAGAAGAATGAAAAAGGTGTACTAACCAGGGAATATAAATCGACTTTAAAGGACTTTAAGTTGTCATAACAATGAAGCTGAGATGTTTAAGATAAGCATCACCAGGAAATGCAGTATTTCATGAGAATTGCTCAAAAAGCTGTTAACATAGCCAATCCATGGAACAAGGAGAAGAAGATCAAAGCTGAGATAGCATGGCTGACGTCAATACAAAACGGTGACGAGTGTAGAAAAAAATAAAATAAATAGAGGAGAAAGAAATGCTTTATCCATTCATGCTGCCCAAATACATCGGGTTGCTACATTACACAGCATACTGATCAATCCGTGACTGGACATAAATAAATTAAATATTTTTATATGATATAATATAATAGAAAGATAACATTTTTTTTTCCACAGTTTTCTTTTACAATTAATACCAGTCTACAAACTAAATACAAGTTTTTCAATTTATTCCTTTTTTTTATTTCTCTTCTATTTCACAACCCCTATTTCATTTGATCAACAAATTCCCCTATATAATAAATATTAAAATAATAACTAAAACAATAAATAAGATATGCGATCCATGCATGCCATCCCACTTCTCATAAACTCCCATGCTCATTAATTTCCATGCATGTGGTGGTGTATTATTCCCAGGGAGTCAAGTATTATATTCTCTGTCAACCTAGCCACGTCCTGGACATCGACCCCGAGCTCCTCCGTGAAGCTCCTAGTTGTGCTGGGAATCGTTCCACGGGCTCCGAACCAGAGGCCTCTCACGTTGAAGTCTCGTTCTCCGAAGCCCTCACGGAACTTCTCCTTAAGGAAAGGGATGCATTTATCGTAGATTTCCTTCTTTCCCCTATCTACCTTATTTGTCTGGTCAAGGTCGTTATTTTCATATCTCACGGTGGGATACATATAAGTTACAGCCTCAGTCAACTGTTACTTCGATGTCAGCTGACTGAGGAGATCAGCTGATCGCATTTATATAAAGAGATGTACCGAACCTAATAAAGCTATACTGTTACAGCAGTTCACACGTGTTAAATCTTATTCCTTCTTCTCTTTTTTGACATTTTGCCTTCGCCGATACTAAACTTATACATATACATATATATAACAATGCATGGTGATGTTGTTGCAATTTACTCAACAGATTAAGTTGTCAGTTTGATTTTCTTCCCTTTGATTTAATTTGTCACATAAATACAACTTATGTTAGTATTAGAAAGAGGCATTTATTAAACAAAGATGTTGTTTAACAGAAAAATATGAAATACAATGAACAATCTCATTTATTCCCACCGTAACACCACTTTGTCGATATCAATATGTATAATTAATTAGTTCTGAAAATGATGTGAGGTACTCTGGGGGGTGAACTAGCTGGATGAGTTTTATGGAAGCTAGCCGTAAATCCTTGCAGGATGGAAACTTCACTCAGTACGGAAACATCGTATCGGTCGGGTGATATGTCCTACGGGAATTAGCTGTAGGTCCTTCTATGAAGAATACATCACTCAAGGAACTAACCTACAACCCCTTGTAGCGGGGGGAAGGGGATAGCAAGTCCAATAGAAACTAGCTGTAGGTCCTTACGAAAGGAAGGAAGAGACATCCGAAATAAGGAGCATGAGCGAAATGAAGGTACAATGTGTATTTCCACGGGATATTCGCGGTTCATAAAGCACCACAGACCCGTGAGTTTCTTGCACGAAATATAACTGAAATTGTTTTTGTTGAATAGTTGAATATTTAGAGACATATATAATACCACCTCAACTATTTTATCTTTTCGGATTCTTTCTATATTGAGGTCAATTATTGGGTTATCGGGGGCGTAGATTTAGAAATACGATCGATTTAAGTTGCAAACAGTTATTTAGCTCATAAAAGATTTTTAGAGATTTAAATAATTTTCCTGCTATATGAAATATTAATTAATATTTGGAACAGTATAAGTCTATCAAAGGTTGGTTCAAAAGAAGAAATGGCGGTAAAATCTCGATTTTATATTTTTTGGAGGACTCACACTAAAACTATTTAAATACAATATATATTATCATGATACTGGTTTAAGTTCTTGGGTCGGGTCGTTAAGTAAGGATCTCTCGAACCATCTTTATTTAAACCATTGTTTCTCAAGTCATGTTCTCTCGCTTAAACAAAGGAGTGAAGAATACAAAGCTCCCTTTCTTCATATACTATTCTTTTAGCAGTCATTATTGCATTTGCAGGAAATTGCAGAGCCGTCTGTGAAGTATTTCTCATTTCTTATCTGTTTCATCATGAAAAAGACATTTCCAACGCGCGTAGTAAATATTTTTTCATCTCGTTTAACGAGTGATGTGGTTTATGGTGATATATAAAGCTAAATATTTTGTTTAAACGCCATAATTTTAGATTCTGCCTGTGTGATTTGAAAAATCGGTTTGGAGTTTTGGTTAAGTATAGTATGGGGGGGGGATAGTGGCTGTTTCAAAAAGTTAAAAGAATTAATTTTCCATTCAGAGCTCCATACAGTTAAAACTACCTACAGCAATAGAAAACCTCGTAAAAGATAATTTAAAGTAGAGTAAATGTGTAATTCAGGTGTTCCTCGGGATTGATTGTTGGGGGATATTACCCGAATTACTTGTAATTTGCAGGTATTAATGGAGTGGATTGTATTTGAAATAAATTGTAGCAGTCAGCGAGCACGAAGTGCCGTTATTACCCGCCAGGGGCCAGCACTACAAGCGTCTAAGAAGCTGTAGAATTGTATATAAGTTTATTATTATAAAAATACGATCTCCTGTATAAAATGTATATATGTTAATGTGTAATATGTAAGAATGTAATTATAAAATAAAAAGAGATCGAGCAATAAGGTTCTACGGAACTATCTCAAGTAGAGCGAAAAGAGTGAACTCTCAGTGATAACCGATCACATGAGGCCTTTAACTGTCAAGCCTTCTCCGGCTCTAGACAGAGCACCAATGGCTTACACTCTACTCGAGATAGAGAGGATTATTGCCGATCTGTTCTCTCAAGAGTTGATTTTTGTTATGCTCACCATAGACTATGGCCTATCTCCTCTCCCTTACTCCAGCAATCTTAGTCCGCCGGCTTCATCTCCGCAACTAAGATTGTAACCTATCTCCTCTCCCTTACTCCAGCAATCTTAGTCCGCCGGCTTCATCTCCGCAACTAAGATTGTGACCCACTTCCTACCGGTTTCACTGGTCCGCCGCTTCATCTCGGCAACTAGTAAGCTGGCTCCTATCATGACAGTTCTGGTCCGTCGGCTTCATCTCCGCAACTAGAACTGTTACTCTTCCTCAAACTCTCTCACCTAGACCTCCTCTACCTAGTCAGTGTCCAGGGCTCATCCCCTGGCACGGCCTTCCTTTCTTAACTATAATTGAATACGCCTTGTCGTGGGCCTTCTGTTAAGAGATATCAGGCTGGAGAAATCGCCTAAGACCAGACAACCCCGACAAAATTATAAATATTATGAGCAAAATGATATAAAATCTCTATTCTATTAATCTTTATGACACAGTTGATTAAGTTTGCTTTGCCAAAAAGATTACAATATAATTATTAGAATTTGGATTTATTTTGACTAGTGTTGTTGCTATGTACTATCTCGGGATTTAGTCGGGATGCCAGGATAATCGTTGAAGACAATTATTCAAAAATAAGTTAATTAATTAATTTATATTGCAAAATATTATTATAATTGGATTCTTTTCCAAAGGCCTTTTGTGCGGTTACCAGTTAACCAATTAAATACCTTTATATTTATATACCTTTGTTGTTTTCATTGAAAATATACAATATAATAAGAGGTGGTATTGGATAATATAATAGTATATAAACTATATCAAAGAACAAAATAATTATTTACATTTATTATATGTCCCCTATGTTGCCGATTTGGCCAGAACCAGATACCAATCCTTCTATAATAAACTTCCCAACCACCCAAACCAACTCGTTTCTAACCTGGCTTCTCCTCCACTACCTAATAATCTTTCAAGGCGTCTGAAAAGAAGATGGCCTCGAGATCTTCTCCTTTAGTCTTTTTGGAGTTCTATCAATGGGTAGATTCTCCACATGTTTGTATCATGTCATAATATCACTTACAGCAAATTTACTTGATGTGTATATATGTATACAGTTGTAAATAACAATAAATAAATTATTAAAAAAAAAAATTATATGATTGCCATATAATGAATTATATTATAAAATGATTGAAATGATCCAGATAATTGGTTTGCCATAAAATATTGTCTACATTATGAATTGTTACTAAATCTATCTAAATAGCTTCTGATTCGGATGATTCATGTCGTGAGGTGTAGTAACTTGAATGTTGTCGTTACCGTGGAGCCATTTTTGAAGTGCCCTTCGCAGGACCTCTTCTCTAGCCCGTCTTCTTACTTCTGTGTCTTCATCTTCCATCTGTTTTCTTTACTTCTGCCCACTTGCTTCAAAAAGGGGTATCGTCTATTGGGAATCTTATTTCCTCATTGGCTATTATGTTTCCACCCCCACTAGTAGAGCGTGTACCCTAGGCCCTGAGAGGGGGTGGGAAACAGAAATGATCGCTTTAGGTCTTTACCTGCCTTAAAACCTTTTACCCCAAGTTTGAAAAACTGTTATAGACTAATGTGGGATACAAACACAGGTGCCCTTCTGTTTGTTGACAGGGGGAACAAGTATCCTCGCAGATGTGGCTGAATCATATAACGACATTAACCATATTGTTGTCGGAATGTTAAAACCTCGATACATACATGTTTACAAGGAATTATGGTACGGATTATAGGTTACTTGTTTGGATGTTAGGTTTTCTCTTCTATTCCTTTCTTCTCATCTTGCTGCCGCCGCCGTCTCTCTTGTCTGAGTACTTTAAAACTTTTAACTTAATATCTTTAAAACTACCTTAAAAAAAAACAACTTAATATTATATGATTTAAAGAATATTACTAGTAAAAATTGATGAGTCTGCCAAGTATAGGCAGGAGGCAGTTTTCATGATATTTGAAAAAAAAAATTCACTAGATGTTTATTTCTAGTTGTTCCGAGAAATACTTTCGTTTTATGAAAAATTATATCTCAGAAACGATTTGGTGTACAGATAGTAGAACTCAAATCAAAGCTAGTTTAATGTACTATAAAGCAGTTTCTAACATATATCATCGTAGTGGTAATAATTTGTATCATATTTACATATGAAATTGAAAATACAACTCGTACAAAGATTATTTTTATTATTATTACAAATATAATCGGTTTATAAAAGATTAAACTAGCTTTAATTTCAGTGCTTGCAGTACGTCTAACAGTTCCTGATATATACTTTTTTATAAATCAAACAATTTGTTTAAACAACAAGAAATTAATATTTTGAGAATTTACTTGACAAATATCATGAAAACTACAGCTCCAACGAAAATAAACCTCGTTAAACTAGCTTTGAATTGTATTGAATTGTATATGTAATATTTACGCCCTTAAACCCCAGACAACAACAACAACTAGCTTTGAATTGACTTTTAACAGCATCTATAAGTCTGATGATTCCAGAGATATATTCCTCCTAAAATAAATTAACTAACAATTGATTTTTCGTTGTGTTGTTATAAAACTTTGCTTTTTCAAAAATTGAATTTTGGAAACGATTAAACGTAAACATCCGTTTTAGAGCTCTTATTATAAGGGTTATATGGGACAAAGGCAATTAGCCTGCATTTTTAAGATTTGAAAAATGAAATGATATCAATATGAACGTATCCTTGAGAATGGCCTGAGGGTCGAAACGTTGGAAAAGTTTTAAAGAATAAAGTTGAGAGAAAAAAAAAGAATCAAATTTGTTTTAAATTAAGAATAAACTAATTTTTTTTTTTAAACGTTTTGCAACAGTTACCATGTTTTATTTACTTAACTTCAGTTAGCAGACTCATTAATTTTGACTAGTAACTTTTCATAGTTATCGTTAAAGTAATAAAAAAAATATTGGGTGAAATAGCTGCTTTTTTCTCCTCTTGGGTTCTTGGACTACTGGGGCTATAAGATCATGCCACGACCAGTTGGAACGGAGCCAATAACTGTAAAGGTCAACAAATTTGAAACAATAATAATTAAAGCTTTATATCCTTTGAAGTAGGTTCATCATAAAAACTTTATTAGCTATAAAAAGTGTGGTTGTTTGGTTATATAATGGGATAATAATAATCATAATAAAGGCTCAGTGAACACTAAAGTACCATTCTCTATCTGCATCCGTCCAAACCCAAATTCTCAAGATTGGCCTTGATGCAATCTATATAATCATAATCACGTTCAAAGTATACTCAAACTTTTATTGTATACTCACTCAACACTTCTGTAACGTTAAGATCTTCTCTGTTGGATAATTACATCTGTGAGTTATGAAGGCAGTCACAATATCACTGCTTATTCTAAGGCTTTTCCCTCCAGAGGTAATGCTTTATCATCGGGGTTGTATACTGAATATTTACAATATACAGGGTGTACCATAAATGAGTGGTCATATTGTAGGAGCAGATATTCATGCTATGGGTCAATATCCGATTCTGAACAGTTTTGGATAAAAATCAAATTTTGTGTTTTTAGCGGTTATCCATGTTTTTCTTAGAAAACCTAAAACAAATATACTTTAAAGCTCCTGTAAAAATGTCAGAGGTTCCAAATAGAGATGACAAAATTTTCTATAAATGTAATGGTTTAGATCCGTAAAAAAAAAAATAATAAGCGTTCCATGACCTTATGTTAAAAATTAAAGTTTACGTAAAATCACGTTAAAGTCAGTCGGTATGAATTGTTTCGATAAATTATCCATGTCATTGGTATCTGGCAAATATATTTACTTTGAATCAGGCTGTTAAAGTGTTTTTTATATTTTATGAAAATTCGTAAAATTCATTTCTTCAATGAATAAATAAATGAAAATTCGTTCCTTATTTGATAAATTCTAGTAAGGAACTAGGCCTCGAAATTAATTATAGTTAGCAGTTAAAACGGGAGCAATTTTGGTGATATACATTTAAATTCTATTTTAGTGGAAATACATTTTAACAGGCAAATAGGTTTAAGTATTTAGGTTCTATCTTAACTAGAAAAACCGAAATTGCTTAGCTTGTGAATTCTGCTCAAAAATTCAAAAGTAAATAATTGATGAAACTATTATCCTCCCTGATTTTCTTTACGCATGCGAAACATGGTCTCTTACACTAATGGAAGAACAGAGCCTTAAGGTTTTTAAAAATAAAGTATTACGTAAAATATTCTGACTGAATAAGGTGAATTAATAGGAAAATTTAAAAGGCTACATTTTGGAAACTGCACCCGGTAAATATTTTTTTTTTTTAAATAGTTTATTTATTGATATTTACAACTGTATACATATATACACATCAAGTAAATATGCTGTAAGTGATATTATGACATGATAAAAACATGTAGAGAATCTACCCATTGATAGAACTCCAACATTTCTAGAGAAATCTCGAGGCCATCTTCTTTTCAGAAGTCTAGGAGGATTATTAGGTAGTGAAGGAGAAGCCAGGTTAGAAACGAGTTGGTTTGGGTGGTTGGGAAGTTTATTATGGAAGGATTGGTATCTGGTTCTGGCCAAATCGACAACATAGGGGACATTGAGGTCCTGATGGATGATTTCATTTGTGACAAAGTTTTTTTTTTTTTTTTTTACAATAAATAGATTTATTTATTGATAGATATTACAATCTGCCACACAGTTGTGGGCAATAGGTAATATTGATAAATGATCTCATACATACTAAAAT
>NW_027109908.1:401542-402053 GCF_000696795.3 Halyomorpha halys
AAATGTGATTTGGTGGGATTTATTGGAATTTGTTTTAATCCTCCAGTTTTGGCACCATTCTTCGAGGGTAGTGATGTGGGATTGGGATACAATGGAAGGATCATTATTCACTGACAACATCGGTAAACATAATTCAAGTTTATAGCATTGCTGTAAATAAGATGGATGTGTAAGGTTGTAGGGTTTTTTAACGAACAGATCGCTAAAATATTAATGAACACTGAGCCTAAATGTAATGTAAATGTCCGAGGGGTTGTCCGAAACGTAGATAGGAGGATTGAGTTTAGTATATTTGGGTTTAGAGGGGCGTCACTGGACAGATGTATGTAGAGAACGATTGATGGTATCGGGATCGAACCTTCGGATTCGCTAAGCCTTTTCTATCATTCTTATGAAGATTCGTATTTGAAGTTATTTTTAGTTCTCTAAACACGAATCGAATATTCTTTTTCTTTAAGATAATTTTATCGGCCCAATATATAGGAAGCGTCTTTTTTTTTTTTTTTTTTTT
>NW_027109908.1:402468-409610 GCF_000696795.3 Halyomorpha halys
TTTAGTTCTCTAAACACGAATCGAATATTCTTTTTCTTTAAGATAATTTTATCGGCCCAATATATAGGAAGCGTCTTTTTTTTTTTTTTTTTTTTGTATTTTATAAACATCCAAAAATATGTTTGATGAGTTTAAATATTCTAATCCGAATATGCCTGATTCAGTTCCAGGTATTAGAATTACAGATAACGGTGGGAGGGTTTGTAGGATGTGGTTGCGGGAGGAAGTTAAAGCCAAGGAAAGTTGTTTTGTGGAAAGGAAATCTAAGAAAAAAGATCTTTCAGTACAGAAAAGGAAAATATCTTGACTCGAGTGCTCGGGTTCTAAGGAAGCGCTTCAAGTTCTTCATAATTAATTAACTGAGTAGAACTTAAGTGCTAGGGAAGAAAATATTTAAAAAATACACATTTAATGATTACAAATTTATATTGACCATATTGCGTACTTCAATATGATTTAATTAAAATTGATATAAACTGGGATGGCGAAAAAAAAAAACAGCGTCTGAAAATAATTTTAGTTTTACAGGCTAGAGATCATTCTGAAAAATTGATTTATACTACTTTGCACCGCCCTCTATGGGCAGTTCGTTTAATCTACTTTAAAAATATTCTATACTTTGTTAAGCTCTTAACCTGTATAGAGCATTTTCTGACTGAAACACTAGGGAGGACGTCAAGAATTTCCTACAGTGTGGTACTCTGATATTTTGTATTAGGAACGCGGCCAGCTAATAGATTTGTTTTTTACATACATTTAGTAAATTTGAACTCAATTATAATGGAGTAATATAGGTGTGTAGAGAACTAACCATTAGTAGCACTCTAATGACGTTTTTACACTAGCTGGTCTCGTGGCCATCTTCTCTTTAGGCGCCTCGGAGAGTTATCAGGAATGGAAGAGAATGCAAGGCTAGAAACAAGTGGGTTTGGGTGGTTAGGGAGTTTATAATACGAAAAACAATTGTATACGAAAAACTAGAAATTAACATTTTGTGAGTTTATTTGTTCAAATAAGATAAAAACTACTACTCTTACATAGATAAACATAATTTACTGTTTTGTAGTAAATTTAACTAGCTTTAATTTGAGCGCTGGCAGACATGTGTACGTCTAATCGTTTCTAAAATGAAGTTTTTCATAAATCAAACTTATTGTCCAACCAACTATAAATCAATTTATTTTAGCAAATATCATGAAAACTACTATTCCTACGAAGTTAAAGGTCATAAACTTCTTTATAGCCAATTAAACTAGCTTTAATTTGAGTGCTGACGTATAGACATCTGCACATCACATAGTTCCTGAGATATAGAATTCTCAAAATAAATTAACTAACTACCAATCTTTCAGTAGATTTTTAAGAAATTTTGCTTTTTAAAAGCTATATCTCGAGAACTTTTGGATGTAAATAGCTCTTTTAGGGCTAATATTTCAGCAGATTTACACTTCTTCAAATAATGTTCTGTTAGATTTTCTAGTGTTGTTGGTAGTTTTTACGATATAGAGCTTCGAATGAAAAATTAGTGATTTTTTAAGGTTTTAAACAATTTTTTATTCCCCCTACCTATACTTGGTAGACTCATCAATTTTGACTAGTAATTATACCTAGTTTTCATTGAAGTAATCCAAAATTGGGGTGAGATAACTGCCTTTTTTTCTTATAAGAGCCTTATAAAGGCCAGGGAGTTCTGCATTTCTCTTTCTTCTCCAAATTCCACCCTCTCTAACAGGACCAGAAATCCTTCTTAAGATTGATTTTTTAAAAATCAGATTTCTATTTTCATCTTGCTTCTTAAAGGTCCACGCTTCTCAAAAATTGGGGCAACTATCTTAAAACTAAAATTTTTCATTTTCATATCAGGTCAAAAACGCATTTTCTGATTTCATTTCTTTGCGAAAACTTTTTTTTTCAGCCCTAGGATTGAAAATTTGATAATACATTTGAAAAAATGTATAAAATATTTTGATTTCATAGAGTTGTTTTACGATCCATTATAATAGTATTATGTTATTTATAAATATTTTTAGATATAAGCCTATTATAAATATTTATGACGAAACATTGTTGTATTGCTCAATCGCGTTTCTTTCTGCTGTTTTTAGTATCACAATTTTATCACAGCGGTATTTAGTATAAAAAAAAATAATATTGAGGTTTAATTAATTTTTTTTCATTAAAGTCAGATTTTCAGGATTATTATCTGCCATCTTTAGTAAGGATTAAGCGATAAAGAGAGAGGCAGAGGCTTATGATTTTTAAATTGCGAGTCACATTAATGAGATGATTTAATTTTGTTTGATATATCTTTCATTGCACGTGAGCGAACAAGATATTAAGGTCTGTGTTTATTTTTAATTAATATAAATTGTAATTAATTTATTTATCAATTATTAAGTATATTTGTTTTTTTCCTTGTCAGTTGACGTATGAATAACTGTTGGGGAAAGTTATTAAATTAATTAAGTGACTTTATATTCCATTCAGATCTAATTAATATTTTTTTTGGACCTTTTGTATAGTAAATGTTGTAATAGTCGGAATCGACGATTCCTGTCTTTTCAGTCTTGTATGAGGATTCCATGTCAGTCGTTTGTCCAGATTTAGCCCTAAATAACGGATCTGTTCAACAGGAATAATTGAGGTATTATTAAAAGATACTGTAAGGGAAGACGAAGGTTTACGACGATGGGTAAATGTGAATTGGTGTCTAATTAATATAAATTATATATTGGTTATCATTCTACCAGCGCACAGTGTAATGAATATTGGACATAAAAAAACTGAATTTTTAAATTATTAATTATTAATCAGAAGGAATGGTCGAGGAAAAATATTTTCGGACCTCATTAAATTCCCATCATAAACAAAAAAAAAACTATATAAGAATAAAATGTAAGCATGAATTTTATTTGAAAAAAAAAATCTATTTTAATTATTGAATGAAATGTTTGCATTTATTAAAAATAAAAAAATATTTTCAATTATTATCACTGTGTTATAGAGTGATAAATGTTTATTAATAGTGTTTGCAGAGAAATAATTTTTGACTGTTTTTTTAATGGATAATTAACTAATTAGATATAAATGTTTTGACCTGGGCAGAATAGCCTAAATGAATAGTGGTATTGAGATGTCCCTGAAGATGGCCGGATTGGCCGAAACGTTGGACGAATAAAAGAAATAAAGTTTTGAGACTATAATTGGATAGTATTTGAGTTATTTATTAAAGAATTACCAGTCTCAAGAAAATATTAAGATTATAAATAAAAAATATTATATACAGGGTAGGAGTATGAGATGACGTAAATAATAATTAGAGTTAGAAGATAAGATAATTAACATGAAATTTCATCTTATGCTTCCACTCTGTTTCTGTGTCTTTGTATCTTGTTTTTAGTCCTGATGAATCCCTGGACAGTGGGACGAAACGCAGGTGCACAATGTGTAGGTTTTTGTGTAATTAGAGCTAGTTTGTTGACCGCCACTCGGACCATCTTTTTTCATTAATTATTTATGGTTAATATAATATAAATAGTTCTTACTACAATTTATTTTAAAATAAATACTTTGTTATTATTTTATTTACAACTTATTTTACAACAAGAACAATATAATTATTTCTGTCCCTCTAGTTTACTATACAGAACTATCGAGTAGTTGAGATAAACCACTCCAGTAGGCAGATGTGAAACAGTTTGAAGGCCGTAAATAGGAGTTTTATTGAGAACATTTACGAAGCGCCATATAAACTAGAATGGCTATCCTACACTGATTTTTACGACTGTTGTCTTCTGGATTAAACAGTTTCTAAGCATTCCAGAAACATCTAAAGTAGTTTCTTCCTTCTTAATGTATCATATTTAAATTTATCATAAACATAATATATTTTATAATTATTATTAGTGTATCATATTATATATAATATATTTATATTCGTGGGTCTTGAGGATCAGTCAATAATATAAATTTATTTCGTGACGTTTCGCAACTTTGCATAGACATGCCCTAAAAGTTGCCCTTTTTGGAGAAAAAAAAAAGTTTCTCAGAACAAATATTTACTTTAAAACTATAAGTACATAGTTTATGATTAGTAACTATTACAATTAAAACATTACTTACAATTGTCTATTACAGTGTTTTCTACATTTTGATCTAACTTACTCCAGGTTTGTGCCAAAACTGAATAGATTTTGAAATGGAGATAGGTTTGCTTTGGTTTTTCCAACACATAGCCGTTTTTTTTCTCATTAGGTTGTCCGTCAGTTATTTCTATTTCTTATTTTGTATGTTTCCAAACTAGAAATTGAGCTGTTTTTTGAAATTTTTCCAATAAAAAGAAAAGAAAAAAAATGTCAGTCATTTCAGCCCAATTTTTTTTACTTTAATGAAAACTATGTATAATTATTAGTCAAAATTGATGAATCTCCCAAGCTTAGCTTGTGGGAATACAAAATAGTGGCTGTTTCAAAATGTAAAATAATCAATGCTAGTTTAATTTTTTTTCCCCTACGCCAAAAGAGGTATTTCTGCCATTTTGTTTCGAACAGCTTAGTATACTTTAGCTTTGTTCACGTAACTCCTGTCTTAAATTAAGCCCGCCGTTGCCGCACATGTAAATATGTGTTCGCCGGTCATCTCACCAACTCCACACAGGAAGCAGTCTGAAAACTCAGCCACTCCTATTCTCTTCAGGTGGTGCCGCAAATAGTCATGTCCAGTGGCCAACCTGAAGAATGCCACTGACACCGCTCTTGGTAAAGTCAGTGGAGGGCGCCTCCTAGGATCTAGCAATCCTCAACTTCTTTCCTCTGCGCATAGCGAATCAGGCCATTTCTTTCGTCATGGTGATAGGAAGAAGCGGTTGTGGTTGGCTAGCCCCTAACCGTGCAAGTCAATCCACCTCCTCATTCCCATGTATACCGCAATGGACTGGAATCCATTGCATTATCAATACTGTAAGTATTTAATGTGCTATAAAGTAGTTTATGTTATCTTCGTAAGTGTTGTAGTTTTAATGATATTTGGGAAAATAGATTAACAAGGTAATGATTTGTAGTTATTTGAACGAAACTTTGGGCATATGAAAAACTAGTAGTTTTTATGATATTTTCATAGGAATATGAATTTTTCAGTTGTCTTTTGTACTACCATCAGGAAGCACTGACGAAGCCTTGCAAAGTTGTGTGAAACGTTGGTTAACAATAAATAGTATTCTTCTACCGTTTTGATACCTTTATTGACCGCCACCCGGACTATCTTCCAATAATTTTTCATATGAAATTTTGTCCGCTAAACTAGAAATAAATTGATTTTAGCAAATATAATGAAAAATACTACTCTTACGAAGATAAACATTAACTACTTCATAGCTCATTAAAATTGATTTAATTTGACTGCTAATACATATCTGTTCTTCTCATCTATACATATAGACTTCCCAAAATAAATACACTAACTACTGATTTTTCAGCACATTATTCATTGAAATGTTGATTTTTAAAAAGCTATATCTCGAGAACTATTGGACGTAAATAGCTCTTTTAGGGCTAATATTTCAGCAAATTTACTCTTCTTTAAATAATGTACTCTTAGATTTTCTAGTATTGTTGGTAGTTTTTAAGATAAAGAGCTCCGAATGAAAAATTAATGTTTTTTTAAGGTTTTAAAACAGCCCCCATTTTTTATTCCTCCTACCTATACTTGGCAGACTCATCAATTTCGACTAATAATTATACATAGTTTTCATTAAAGTAATCAAAAATTGGAGTGAGATAACTGACTTTTTTTTCTTCCCGACTCTTGTACTATGACAAGTCTGTGTACAATTAAAAGTACAATTAAATAGTTAAAAATAATTAATTTTTCATTCGGAACTTTATATTTTTAATATTAGTTACAACACTAGAAAACCTAAAAGAATATCATTTAATGTAGAGTGTTTCCTACTTTAAATGATGTTATGTTAGGTTACTTGGCCGACTCATCAATTTCGATTAGTAATAATATATAGTTTTCATAAAAATTAATTTAAAAAATGGAGTGAAATAGCTGACTTTTTTTTCTTCCCGGTTCTTGTACTGAATATATGTAGAAGAGACATCTTAAAAAGTGGAAACCAGAATAAAACGACACAAAATATAAAAACATTAATTATTTAGACTAAATAGCTAACCATTGTATAACTTTGAATAATAAATTTAATTTCAAAACCCCCACAATAATAGACATTAGCAGAAGAATCTTAGAAGCAATCCACTTAACCATAAATATCAACAGTGCTCTAAATTAAAAAAAACTGACTGAAAAAACTTAAATTCTCACTATGCAGATATAATATAGGCTGGACATGTAAGTAGAGACAGATCGAAACAGTAAAACTATTTAATAATCAATTTTCCAATTCAATATAATATTCAACCCGAATAGCTCAATTAATTAGATATATACATATTAATAGGGAAGTAGGCAAACATCACAGCGGCATATTGGTATGTTCAAAGAGATTGTACCACGAATAACTTAACATTGATTTGTGCTAAAGGGACAGATGAATATGTATATCAGTGGGCCGTCCGTAGCTCAGATGGTTGAGGCGCAGTTCATAGCAGCCTGAGAACTGCGGGCGGTACCGGTTCGAATCCGGTCTGGGGTGAATTTTTCCTCATTTCCCACCAAATGAAAAATATGACTATCCACTATGGTTAGTAAGTAACCTCTAGATAAATCCCCAGTATGTCAGAAATGACCTGGGAGGGGATTATAAAATATATATATATATATATATATATAGGTAGAATTTGAATTGTTTTCGAATAGAAAGTAATATTTTAAAAAAGTATTTTTTTCGATACAGTACAGAAACAAAAAATAAAATTGGAAACTCATAATGAATATACCTCTGGATGTGAGAAACAGTAAATATTTCAGTCTACAAATTATACAAAAATCTTTTGTTACCAATGTTGTTTAAACAATGCTGATTTAGATTTTTTAATTCTGTAACTATGAAAAAAAATATTCGAAAAGGAAATTTATATATTTTACTTGAACAAGCTTTTGATCGAGTCTGGCATCCAGGTCTGCTCTATAAACTTCGTCAATTCCTACCCCCTACATATTTCCTTATAATTCGCTCCTAC
>NW_027109908.1:409660-416304 GCF_000696795.3 Halyomorpha halys
ACAAATGTAAAATAATGTAACTTTAAATGAATTATAATTAAAAATATATTTAAAAGAAATATACTAAAGATATAGAAATGTTAATAATAATTTCGACAGTGGCAAACCCATTTCAAATACTCTCTTTGCAAACGTCAGCTATTGCCGCTGAAGACGTTAATCATGCCACCACAATATCAAGCTCCATATCTTTAAAGCAATATATCTTCCAATACTATTTACTATATGGCAGTGATAGTCGGGTGACCCAAGACAAGCACCTGAGCAGGATTACGGGTGCTGAAATTTTTGCGTGAATATTAGGCAAAACTAGGAGAGATTGGATAAGGAATGAAAGACTAAGAGAAGAACTTTAGATCCCCGCAGTAAGATCAGTGATTGACATCGACAGCTCCGATGATATGGAAACGTATGTAGAATGGGGGAAGACAGAGTGCAAGGAAAATTTATGGAGTCGAGGCCAGCTGGCAGAAGACCACGAAGCAGACCTAGAAGGAGCTATATGGAGCATATCCAACGACTAGGTCTGAAAGTATGGAAAGAAGAAAAACGCTGGCTCAAATGAAGATGCTTGCCATGGACCGAGATTTGTGGACCAAGTGGTTAGAGGCTCCTTCACGCTGAAAGGCAGCCTTATCCTTGAGGAGGAGAAGACTAAAAGATAAAATTAAGCGTATGTTTTAAGTATACAAATAAAATATTAATAAATGTTACAATTATAGCAATAACTAATAGGACTAGCAGCTGAGGAAACACCCCGAAACAATAATAAAGTTTTTTTTTAAATAATTTATTTATTGTTATTTACAACTGTATAAAAATATATACAACAAGTAAATTTGCTGTAGGTGACATGATACAAACATGTGGCGAATCTACTACATTGGTGATAGAACACCAATAACATTTCTAGGATTTTGGAAGTTTATCATGGAAGGATTGGTATCTGGTTCTGGCCAAATCGGGAACATATGTGACATTGTAGTCCTGATGGATGACTTGACAAAGTAAGGAGCATTAAGGATTTTACGAAGGATTTTGGACTGTAGGGGTTGGATTCGGGAGGAATTTGATGGTTTAGTTGCGCCCCAAGTTCAACAATGTAAAAGTAAATATAGAATATTGATAATATTCTACAATAAGTCTCTAAGCAAGAATAAACTAGTTGCTAGGAAATAATATATAATAAAGATTCTTTTGGCAAGATTTGAGTTTATTGGCTTTTCACTGACCTGTTCCATTCCCTTTTTACTGTTCATCTCAAAGTAATAAAACACGAATGAATAAATTCGACTTTGAAGGGATTTCAATATAATAATATTGTATGATAAAGTGTTTTCCAGTTGAATAAACTTCTAGGCTGAGAAAGATTATTGAAATTCCTCATTACATTTTCATGTTTAAAACTTTTAGAGAGTTTTATTAATATAGGCCTACAAATGATTTTGCATTATTCGTTTAATAATTTCACTAATAATGATAATGTTTAGTAAGTTATTAACATTCCGAATATGACAAGTTTTTGTACTATACCTGTAGTATATAACGGTATAAAACCTATTGTATAAAATTAAAACGGTTAAATAATTGCTTTGAACGATTCATCTTTGGGGTCCCCAGGGACACCTCTGTCACCCGATTTTATGTTGTAAGAGTTGAAGTGGCTTTACCCCTCCTTCCGTCGTAAATATTTCCTTGCTTCCTTTCTCTATCAACTTATCCAATCCCGCCGTCCATCGTACATCTCAGATTTATGTCCTTTAAGATTTAAGTCCTCAACGCATTCTCGCTATACCCGTTCACGGCCCTCAGACTTGCATGTAACTGCCCATCGAACCACAGTCTTTGGTAGATCTTTCCTCATCCGTTACTCTTCCCTATACTCAAAACTCACTGAGTTTTGCATTATTCTGTGCTTGAAAAAGCCCGGGTGGACCGGGATTCGATCCGACAACCTGTGGATTGGTAGTCTGTCGCGTTACCACGCTGCTACCGCTACCCCCAAATTAGAGTAACACAGGTTTAATTAAATTCATCTAAAATTGTGGTACAATCAATGAATGTTTTTTTTTGTGCATCAGGCTCTTGTACTATTTCCGATTTTTTTAATTATTGATTTTAATATTCTTCCACAATATATTAGTTGAACTGTTTTTTGAATATGTTTACTACAGCGATTCCCTACTTTGTACGCACAATGAGAAAAGGTTGGGTATGCCAGTTTCAGATAATTAATGGTAATGTGTTTCCATTTGATTAATGAAATTAGCTCTCCCCAAATATCCAACTTTGCGGTACCCACGGATGCTGAATGAAATCTACCATATGCAAATTACTAATTTCCGTTCCTGAACTGATCCCAAACAGTGAATAACTTTTCATTCAAACAACCTGCATACGGTCTGTGGATTTTTTTTTTAAATTTTTGTATTCTAGTGTATTTTTGGCCTCATTATCAGTTCACTTTTTTTTAACCACGAGTTACTTGTATTTTAAATTTATCTAGAGGAGAAAAAAGTCAGTCATTTCAGCCTAATTTTTAAATACTTAATTGAAAATTTTGTACAATTACTAGTCAAAATTGATGATTCTGCCAAGTATAGGTAGGGGAATAAAAAATGGCGGCTGATTTAAAACGTTGAAAATAATTAATTTTTTTTTCTAGCTCTATATCTTTACAACTACCAACAACAATAGAAAATCTACGATAGAATCATTTAAAGTACAGAAAATTTGCTAAAATGTAAGCCCTAATAGCCATATACGTTTAATAGTTCTACAGATATAGCTTTCTAAAAGGAAACATTTCATAAAAATATTGTTTGGAACGTACTGAAATATCAGTAGCTAATTTATTTTCAGAAATCTATATCTCAGGAACTATGTGACGTACATATGTCTTTTAACACTCAAATTGAAGCTAGTTTAATGAGCTATAAAGTAGTTTATGATGTTTATTTTCGTAGGAGTAGTTGTTTCCATGATATTTGCTAAAATAAATTGATTTATAGTTGTTCGGACAAATTTTCATTTGTCAAATTTATATTCATATGTGAATATAAAAACTACTACCACTACGAAGATAAGTGTCATAAACTACCTTATAGCAAGTTAAATTTCCTTTATTTTGAGTGTTGGCAGACATATGTGCGTCTTATGGGTCTAGAGATATATTTTTTCAATAATTCAATATTTTATACGAACAACTAGAAATTTACATTTTGTGAGTTTATTTTGTCAAATATCATAAAAACTACTAATCATACAAAGAAAAAAGTTATAAACTATTTTATAGTAAATTTGAGTAGCTTTAATTTGAGTGCTGGCAGACATCTGTACGTCCTATGGTTTCGGAAATAAAGTTTTTCATAAATCAAACATATTGTCCGAACAACTATAAATCAATTTATTTTAGCAAATATCATGATTAACTAACTATTGATATTTCAGTACATTTTTATGAAATCTAGCTTTATAGAAGACTATCTCTATTCTCGAGAACTATTGGACGTAAATAGCTCTATTAGGGCTAATATTTCAGTAGATTTACTGTTCTTTAAATAATGTTCTGTTAGATTTTCTGACTATCAATCAACTATCAAGTAATGTTGATAGTTTTTAAGATAGAGAGCTCCGAATGAAAAATTAATGTTTTTTTAAGGTTTTGAAACAGCTGCCATTTTTCATTCCCCCTACCTCTACTTGACTGACTCATCAGTTTTGACTACTAATCATACATAGTTTTCACTTCGAAATCTGGAAGAGAACTGCGATAGTTTTCATTAAAGTAATCAAAAATTGGGGTGAGATAACTGACTTTTTTTCTTCCCGGCTCTTGTAGTACCAAGGATTGGAGCTGTCTGACTCCTGTTTGCTCTCACCCTCGATACCGTCTCACTGCCATTTTTGGGGCAACGTCTTTCCAACGATACTCTCCCATCGTCTTGTTTATACCAGCTCTTGACATCAAGATAAGATTAGACTGGAGAGGTATCATCACATATCGACCCCCACGGTCATCTGCTGTGAGTGAATATTTTTTCTCTTCGTTGATCAAAATTCCTTATTTTTTTTTTTTTTTTCGTTTCCTAACTAACTTAAAATGGTGGAAATTTATTTTTTATATTTCAATATTATTAAATTGTGTCTATCAATTAGAAAGTTATTTTATTCTTATTATTTTAAATTTTTGTGAAGATTATTTTCAAGTCCTTGGTTTTTTTTTATTACCTGAACCAGCGAATATTTTACTCTTAGAAGAGACTTTTCCAATCGCGAAAATCCTTCGCCCCAACAGTGAGGTTAAAAATTATTTAAAATGTATGTAGATTTAAATAATAACGAACAAAATAAATTAAATAAAATAAAATAATATTTACATATAATAATAAATTAATTAATAATAAAGGGAAATGTTAATAAATTATTATTATTTCCCTATTTATTATATATTTGATACCTTTTTGTATTTCTTGTTTATTTATATTTTTCAGAGTGCATCTTATTTTCTTTACTTTAATTTAATTTGTTCATGTTTATATAAATTTAATTCGAATTCAAATGTAACGTCATTGGTCAACGGGTCAAATTACCCACTCCTCTGCCCTGTTGATACCTTTCAACCGCCTTAAACCATTCCTTGACTTAACCACTAAGGTGGGTGTCATTTTTCTTTATTTCCCTTATTTTCGATCTTTTAGAGTGTTCTATATTTTTTATATTTCTCAATTGTATACTTTTAATTTGTTATTGTTTCCCTTTTCATTACACTTTTTTGTACTTCTTGTTTATTTATATTTTTCATAGAACATTGATACGGTTGCCATGGTGAAATAAAAACACTGGCGATATCTGCGTAGACAAGGGGTGTTACGGTTGTCATGGTGATATAAAAATACTGGCTAGATCTGTGTAGACAAGAGGTGTTACGGTTGTCATGGTGAAAACAAAACACGAGCGATATGTTTTAGACGAGTGGGTTTTGTTTTTGTGAAGGCAACAGTTTGATTTTGGAACACGTTACGATTGTTCAATGTGAAGTGTTAATAGTTTAAAGGGCCTCTGTCTTTATGGTTTGAACCGGAATAGCACCATATGAGAAATGTTGTCATATATGTTTTGTTTTTGAAAATTATGGTGTTTACTTCAATAGACGATCATTACAATAGAAGTGGAGGACTACGTGGGGTTTTAACTAAATTTTATTTTGTTTTTATTTTATATTCACTTTTATACTCTTTTGGATAATAATGTAAATATAGCTATTAAGGTTAAGATTAAGTCAACCTATAAGTTTTAATTGTTTTATTAATTGATAAGAATTATGTTTTTCTTTTTCATTCCCTGTATATATATTTTTTCTTATTATTAAACTTTTGGTAGATATTGTTCTGCTGTTCTTTCTCTGCTTTCAACTTGTTAATTTACTTATATTTTTTTTGTTGTTCACGGAATAGGTAACACCCCTAAGTTTTCTGTTATCTACTTATAAAGATATTCACTAGTGGTCATATTCAACAATTGTTTATATATTTTATTTATATTGTGGGCATAATGCTTCGGGGTTTTCGTTATTTCCAAGAAAAATAACGTGGCGCCTAAGGAGTAATTTATTGTTTACTGTTTTTTTTTTTTTTGTTTTTTTTCCTTTGGGGATTATATATTTTTTTTTTATTTGACTTTAACTCATCCCCTTCTCCGCTGAGCGTGGGCAACGATAAAAGTATAACTAAGGATAAATCAAAATTTGCGGTTATAACATATTGTTTTATTTTATTTAATAAAGGAGTATAAAAGTGAAATAAAAATAAAATAGATATGAAAGTAGAGAAATAAAATACTAAAATAAAATATAAATCAAAATGTTCCCCCACTCCCCTTCCCTACTTTGTCGATACCTTGCATCCCCATAAAGCCATTATTTTGCTTTAATCCATTTTGAAAGATGAGTGTCGTATTTCAGTTCATTATTTTTCTTATTTTCTATACCTTTATTTTAGTCTCATGTTTTTTATTTTCTGTCTTTTAGTGTATTCTGTATTTTCAAATTTCTCTTTTATCGACTTTTTATTTGTTATTGTTTCCCTCTTCATTATATTTCTAATACTTTTTTTGTAATTTTTTATGCATTTATATTTTTCACTGTACACATCATTTTATTTTATTTACTTTGTTTATTGTTATATAAACTTGACTTATTTTATATAATTTGTAAACACATCATATTTTATTTTTATTTTGGGTTGTTTTATTTTCTTACTTTATAACTTAATTATATTTGTTTTAATTTTTTTTTTTTTTGTAGCTCTGATGAAGGTGGTGAAATGTTGGCTCATTATATACAGTTCATTTTCCATTTGAGTTATTTCGACTGCACCCGGACTATCTTCCTTTTATTAAAAAAATCTTTTTTGTTTTACTAAGTTTATATATTCACTCTGAAATATAAATCATTATTCACTTATCTGGGATCTGTTTAATAATAAAGTACAAACTAATACTATTAGTCTTGTAGATTTATCTTAATTCAATTACACAGACTTGTACAATAGTAACTTTAGTATTTTTTAATTCCTGTAATATCATTAATGATGGCATTTTCATATCATGAAAACAATAAGTTTTAGTATTATTACCACACTAGT
>NW_027109908.1:416866-424576 GCF_000696795.3 Halyomorpha halys
TAAATATTACATTATATATACTGATTTGTACTGATTTACTGGCTGGCTTGTTGACTTGTATCTTGCTCCACTTGGTTGCACAAATAGACAAATAAATCCGTCTTCTATGTCCTGTTGATCTTTCCTTGATGACAAGTAAAGCAAAATAGAGAGATTGTAACATATAACATCTGTTTCCTTTTCTTTATTATCACTCTAAAATTACACATCAGACAAATAAAAACATCCTTTAAGTGCACCCACAATAAATATAAATTTATTTAAAAAGTAAATAATTCGATTTGCGATAAAAATTCTTTTTTAATTTAGATCGTGTTAAAATAGGTAGAGTTCATTTCTTTTTTCAATACTTCTAACAATAAGAGAAGGGTAATTATTTAAAATTAATATTAAATATTTGAATGAGGATATGACCTATTTGATATCAATGTACATTGATTTAACGAGCTTCATTGTAAAATCGATGATATAAATTCTAATGTAGATTTTAGAGGCATTTACCAACCTTAAATACATAATTAGAGACATTAACCTACCTTAAATACATAATTAGAGACATTTACCAACCTTAAATACATAATTAGAGACATTTACTAATCTTAAATACATAATTAGAGACATTTACCTATCTTAAATACATAATTAGAGACCTTTACCTACCTTAAGTACATAATTAGAGACATTTACCTACCTTAAATACATAATTAGAGACATTTACCTACCATAAATGCATAATCAGAGACATTTACCTACCTTAAATACATAATCAGAGACATTTACCTACCTTAAATACATAATTTCAGTTTTGTGCAATTTTTCATTTTTGAGAAACGTTATTCATTTTTTTCTTTATTTAATAATATTTACATAAAAATACACCAAATAAATATGATTTATTAAGAAACTACCCATTGGTAGCACTCTTATAATATTTCTACACTAGAAAGTCTCAATGCTATCTTCTTTTCAGGAGCCTTGTTAGGAATAGAAGAAGAAGTAAGGTTAAAACTAGTGGGTCTGGGTAGGTAGTTAAGGCGTTTATGGATGATTTTATTTGTGACAAAGTAAGGAGCATTGAGGATTTTGGATTGCAACGAATGGATGCGAGAGGAATTCGAAAGTTTAGTGGAGCCCCAAAGCTCAACTCCGTATGTCCTGATATGCCTTATTATAGTTGTGTAGATCAGTCTCTTTTAATGTATTGAAAGTTTAGAATGATTGTCTAGTAAGTGCAGTATTGGTCTGAATTGACGTGCAGTTTCCTGTCTTTTCAGTCTTGTGTGAGGATTCCAGGTTAGCCATTTGTTCAGTTACAATTGACCATTCCCTTTTATATATATATATAGATGTTGTGATGAAACGGTAACCATGGCAACGTATTTGATAACGACTAACTTCACTGTATCATAATCAATACTGGACAGATTAAGGTGATTTTTTTTTATTCTTTGAGGCAATTTTATTTTTCATGTATATATTACCTAAGGTATCAACAGTATAAGAAATAAAAACCCTCCCTGTGTCTCAAAATTATCAAAAATTGGTAAAATTGAGACCTTCTGATTTTTGAAAGAGTAAACGATTTTTTAGGAGTGAAACAATGTTTATATTCGTTTTCAGTACCTGAAGATAGGAATATTGGAAGAAAATCGAAAAATAAAATAGATTACTCCAAAATTTTTAATAAGAGTTCCTGAACAATAATTATTCCTTCACTTCTTTTTTGTGGAATTTTTTTTTATTATTAATTTTATCTTGTACTAGTACTGTAGATTCAATTGTTTTTCAAATTTTCATTTTGCAATAAAAATTCAGTATACTGCATTGCAAATCGTGTACACCCAGTTTGATTCTAAACTGGCTCTATCCAAACTTTAAATTCCCCGAAATCTAAAGTCACTGATTTAAATTTAATTAAAAGTAGTGAAACTTACATGAAATAATCATGAACGTTATTTCCGTCGATTCAAATAACAAAAATATCTCAAATCTGATCATCATCTGAAAATCTTTCTTGAAACTTTTCTAAATTGGGATTGATGACTTCCTGTACCGAGAGTATCCTATAATGACAAACCACTCTTTCCTGTCGAATAGATCCGTTACCTTGGACTACATCTGGAAAAACATGTCAATCGTGACAAGAAATATGGAATCCTCATACAAGACTGAAAAGACAGGAGACTGTCGATTCCGACTATTACAACTTTTACTAGACTAACGGTATAATCATTCGATCCATTACAAAAGACTGATCTCCTTTACTATAATAAGACCTATCTGGACATACGGAGTTGAGCTTTGGGACTCCGCTAAACCATCGAATTCCTCTCGTATCCAATCCTTAATGCTTCTTACTTTGTCACAAATCAAATCATCCATCAGGACCTCAATGGTTCATATGTTGCTGATTTGGCCAGAACCAGATACCATCCTTCTATGACAAACTTCCCAACCACCAAAACCCACTAGTTTCTAGCCTGGCTTCTCTTTTCAATACCTGATTATCCCCCTAGGCGTCTGAAAAGGAGATGGCCCTGAGATATTCTTCTCTAGTTACATAATTGGAGTTCTATGGCTGGACTATCCACATGTTTGTATCACGTTGTTTTATAATCAATAGCAATTTTACTTGTATGTATTCTTATACAATTGTAAATACCAATAAATACAATTTTAAAAAATTGGGATGGAGCTGGTTTTGAAGCTACACACCTCATATATTATTTTATTAATTACAGTTAACGAATAATTATAATATTTTATTCCGTGAAGTCTCTTTTTTGAACCATACTAAATCCCAAATTACCAATAGCAATCAATAATAATAACCATGTAAGTCCTAGCGGACGGGCCTGGTAATAAAAAAATAAAAAATGTCTTTTACAAATTTGAAATATGTAACTTTTTCGAAAATTTTTAGTTATATCCTACGTTTCTCACCATTATTAATTAATTATAACACGAACTATCGATTTACTCACTGAAGAATACTCCCGCAATACCGTTCTGGAATTCCGCATCCTCCCGCGTTTTTGTCCTCCCTGGGCTAGCTTTATCTTCCAGAGATAGAGGGAGCAGTGGCTCTGGGGATTTCCGGACTCCATTCCTAAAGGTAAATAATGTATAGCCCTGGCTAAATATGCTTTTGAGGGAGAGGTTATCTCTTGTATTGTATAGGATGAGGTTCCTATATAGCAGATAAAAATCATTTCACAAAAGCCACATCGTAATACACAATGGAGGTTAAGGGTCAAACATAAATCCTTGGTGCAATACCAAAGTTGCGTGTTTTTAAAAAAAAAAAAAGTTTGTTTTAATTATAGTTATAGATTTAAGATAGGACCCAATTTCAAAATAGTAACGCTACAAGTAAATCTAAAACTAATTTTAAATTAATTTTTTATAGGGATTCTGATGTAAAACTTTTTGAAAAGACGATGATGAAAAGTTAACTACAACATGGTCTTACATGGCTGATTTTTCAAAATAAGCACCTCATATTTTCAGGTTAATAGCCAATAACTCATTAAGTTATATAGCTTTATTATGTGCAATGCTAAAATTAAAGGAATTAAATTGCAAATATTTTATTATGTAACAAATTAATGAAAGTATATAGTACAAAAGCCGCTGAGAAAAAAAGGCAATTATTTCACCCAAAATTTTTATTACTTATATGAAAACTATGTATAATTACTAGTCTGAATTGAAGATTTTGCCAACTATAGGTAGGGGAAATAAAAAATGGTGGCTGTTTCAAAACGTTAAAATAGATTAATTCTTCATTCCGAGCTTTATATCTTTAAAACTACCAACAACACTAGAAAACCTAATGGAACATCATTTAAAATAAAATAAATATTCTAAAATATGAGCCCTAATAGAGCTATTTACATTCAATAGTACCCGAGATATAGCTTTTTAAAAAGCAACATTTCATAAAAAATTCACTAAAAAAATCAGAAGTTAGTGAATTTATTTTGAGAAATCAAGCAACCGTTCGTTGTACAGATGTCTATTAGCACTCAAATTAAAGCCAGTACAATGTACTATAATATAGATTATATCATTTATCTTCGTAGGAGTGTTAGGTTTTATGATACTTGCTAAAATATATTCACAAAATGTTAATTTCTAGTTATATAAATATGGATATGTAGACCGTCCAAAGTTATATATAAGGAGATGGTTAGGGTTGCGGTCAAAAGAGAAACAAAAATAGTTTACCACTATTTATTTTCAGATGTTTCGCCCCACTTTGGAGGGCTTTATCAGGGCTAAAAAGCTAAGAAAACTTAAAATATTTCAACAATAAGGCAATTTAAGCTAGGATAAATATTATGTAAAAATAAAGTGATAAGAAATTACATATAAATAAAAGGAAGGAAGACGTAAAATAATATCAATATAAAATAAAATTCAATAAAGAATGATAAGAATAAAAATAAGTAACAATGGTAAAAGTAAAATTTTTTCTCAAAATTTAAAAATTTATTAAAAGTTTTGTCCGAACCACTATAATAAATTAATTTATTGTAGGAAATATCATAAAAACTCCTATGAAGATAGTGTCATAAATTACCTTGTGCATTTAACTAGCTATAATGTTAGAGCTAATAGACATATGTACGTCGAATGATTTTTGAGATATAGATTTCTCAAAATAAATTCACTAACTTCTGATGCAGTGCATTTCTTATAAAATGTTGCTTTTTAAAAAGGTATATCTCTATGTAGGGAACTATTGATCGTAAATAGCTCTATTCGGGCATATATCTTAGCAAATTTACTCAACTTTAAATGATTTTCTATTAGGTTTTCTAGTGTTGTTTGTTTTAATGATAGGAGCTCCGAATGAAAATTTTTTTTTCACGTTTTTTAAACAACCGCTATTTTGTATTCTCCCTACCTATACTTGGCAGACTCATCAATTTAGACTAGTAATAATTATACATAGTTTTCATTAAAGTAATCAAAATTGAGGTGAATAACTGCCTTTGCTTTTTCTTGGGCTCTTGTACTAATATATCATCTTATATTTTTCAAAACGCCTAGTTTTACTAAATTATAGACATTTATTAAATAACTGACTTATTTACTGAATTGAGTAAATTAAATAAATAAATAAAAATAGTAATATGGTTATAGAAGAATATCTTGGATTGGTCTGGGCTTTAGCCTTCGAGAAGAAATTGGATTTCCTACGTTGTTCCACTCTACCCGTACCACTAATAACTGGAACTGAAATTTCGTAGGACTTTATTGTTGGATTCATCTATATATCTCAATTATAGTTTTAAGCTAAGCCAATCGCCGGGTTATTAAGACTGAATGAACCTAAAATAAATTGATATTTTATTATTTTAAAATCAATTACAATAGTTTCTTAAATTACTTTTATGGGAAATAAAGAAAAGATATTTGACCTTCGAAACCATTAAATATCGAAGTATCCAATATTTTATTGCTACCAATGAAATATTGAAATGCTTAGAAACCCCCCCTACAAGATGCAGTAAATACGTTGGGTCATTGAGTTAAAGGGGCATTGAAAACAGTTGTATGTATAAAATTTCACTCCCCCATTGTTTTGCTACAATATTTTCAGATGCATTATGCGAGGTATGGTTTGCTATCACATGCAACTGTGTCATTTTAGCCAATCTACCCATCTATAATCTATCTATACACAATGTTGTGCAATGTCAGAAGTTCAATAGTTACATCGTATAATCTATTACTCACAAGAAGAACATAGTTATGTCATCAATGTAAATTTATGCAATGAAAGGAGATACATAAAAGAATTATACATATTTTTCATATTGATGAATAATAATATAAATTCTTATAATCAGGGCGATAAGTAATTAGTGTCTCAAATATTCATTCACAAATTAAATACAGAAAAAAATGAAGGAAAAAAAAGTTAATGATAACAATAAAATTCACAAAAAAAAAAATAATTTATTTACAATGAATAATTTATTTATTGGTATTTACAACTCTATAAAAATATATACAACTAGTAAATGACATGATACAAACATGTGGAGAATCTATCTATTTATAGAACTCCAATAACATTTGTAGGGGGAGAAGATCTCAAGGCCATCTTCTTTTCATTCGAAAAGGAAGGTTATCTGGTAATGAGGGAAAAGGCAGGTTAGAAACAGGTGGTTTCGGGTGGAAGTTTATCATGGAAGGACTGGTATCTGGTTTTGGCCAAATTAGCAACATATGGGACATTGAGGTCCTGATGGATGACTTGATTTGTGACAAAGGAGAGAGCATTAAGGATTTTACGAAGATTTTTGAACTGTGAAGATTGGATACGAGAGGAATTCGAAGGTTTAGTGGAGCCCCAAAGCTCAACTCCGTATGTCCAGATTGGCCTTATTACAGCCAAGTAGATCTGTCTTTTGTAATGGATTAGAAGTTTAGACCGTTTGTCAAGTAAGTGCCTGTAATAGTCGGAATCGACGAGCAGTCTCCTGTCTTTTCAGTCTTGTATGGGGATTCCATGTCAGTCGTTTGTCCAGATGTAGTCCTAAGTAAGGGATCTGTCCGACAGGAATAAGTAGGGTATTATTTAAGGATATTGTGATATTACTATAAAATATAAATCGAATAATAAAATGAAATAGATTAAAAAATTAAAAAATAATTTATACGCAAGAAAAAGAAAATTAAATTTAAGTAACAATAATATATATATTACATTCACACCTATATATAATATTTACATTCAGCTTTGGAATCTACGTATTAAGCTTTATCATCCTCGTAGGGAAGGCAAAGCAGGATTCCAGGAGATCTCAGTACTTCTCTCCCAGCCGCGCTACAGCTATTGGCTGAGCCGCATACGCTCACTACTTGAGTAGAGAAGCTGACCGTTGCTAGAACTTCAACAAAAATTCACTAAATTTCTCAGAGCCAATGCCGTATCAACCGTCGGGGTGGATTATACATTCAATTAAAAATAAAAAAATCTGTACCGCTACAACCCACGAAGGGCCAGGGGTTCAGTACTTTGTGAAGAAGTACTGAAGTTACTAGACCAACGGTTGGGCAAGGAGGTGATGGTCAGAATTACACTCGACCGCTAGATTTTTACCCAATTAAGTGTACTCAATTTAAGAGGCTGGTTGGAGCCCAAAAGGGCTCCAGAACCCACAGGAGTTGACTCAGGGCTACACTGTAACAAAAAACAATTTTCTGCCCAGCCGGATTCGAACTCAGGTCCTTGGATTGGATACACCATTAGAACCGCCATATTTTTAGCCTTGAATAAACCTACTACTGCTATCTTCGACCACAATGATCCACTGCCTTCTATGGTTGCTATCCTTCATTAAGTGAATTACATCAGAAATTTATTTTAAATGAAACAAAATAATGTTAGGACATAAAGTGTCTTCAGTTTAATGGCTCTTAGGCATTTAGTGATACACAATTAGAACCACCATATTGATAGCCTTGGATAAAACTACTACTGCTACCTTCGACCTCAATGGTCCAGTGCCTTCTATATTTTTTATCCTTCATTGAGTGAATTACTCCCAAAATTTATTTTAAATGAATCGAAATAAAGTTAGGACATTAAGTGTCTTCAGTTTAATGGCTCTTAGGTATTTAGTGACACACCATTAGAACCGCCATATTGATAGCCTTGGATAAAACTATTACTGCTACCTTCGACCTCAA
>NW_027109908.1:425606-429167 GCF_000696795.3 Halyomorpha halys
TACTGCTACCTTCGACCTCAATGATCCAGTGCCTTCTATATCAGCTATCCTTCATTAAGTGGCTGTGGTAGCAGGTGATTTATCATCCATGAAATCATCAAGTGTCTCCCCCCACCCCTACCTCTTGAACAGTATAAATTGATCGTTTCTTCAACCTTCTAAGGTGCCCTTTTGTCCGAGTGCTAGATTAAATATCTTCGAACACTTCTCCTGGTAAAAATGGAATCTCTTTTCAATTCTAAAATTCTTCAACGATCCTTCTTTTATGACCTTTGTTAAATTCTTTTAATCTGTTTATATAATTGCAACATTGTAATACTTAGACTCAGCCAGTGGAATTTTTAATTTCTTATTTAGTAGGGAGTCTTTTCATATTTAAAATTGAAATTCTTCATTCAAAAATATATAATCAATAATAATTATTGTACTAATGTGTATAAATAATTGGTTATTTCGGACGTACGTGATCGGAACGGTTAATTAAGTTCGAAACTATAGTCAGTATAAGTTTGAGGTTTTGGTCATTTAAAACAAGCCGATTCTTTTTTAACCATTTTATTTAATTTATCACTAGAAAAGTGACGTATACCGAAAAGTGTTTATTTCTGAGTGGCTTGGGTACACTGCTGATTAAGTTATTGTTAAGTGAAGACACGGAAACAAAATACAACAACGTTGAATAAAACCAGTAAATAACATGATAAAATAAATAAGGATAAATGAAACTTGTATGGTTAGAAGCGATAACAATTTCGGTGATATAGATATAAGTCTAGTATATATAGCTTATATTTCGCCAAGAGAAAAACATTTAAAAAAAAAAAGAAAGTGGGCCAAGATTTGGGACGCACAAGCTCAACTTAGGAACAGTTTAACTCCTCTTTTTAATCCTGTATATATACATTCTACCATTGTTGACAGAAGGAGTATTAAGATTAATAATACCTACACTCTGAACATAACTCCCTCCGAACAATACCTCATAAACTCAAAACAACGAAGCAAATACAGATATAATAAACAAAAGTAAAACTAAAACTATCTTATTATATACATAAATAATTGACCATATCAATTCAAATTATGAAGAAGAAGAGGTCAGAAGTGCGGTCACAAGAAAAGAAAAATAATTAACAACTCTTTATTTGCTGTCGTTTCGCCCTCATGATGCTCTACAAAATGAGGGCGAAACGTCAGCAAATAAAGAGTTGTTAATTATTTTTATTTTCTTGTGACTGCAACCCTGACTATTTTTTTTTTCATAATTTTAAAATAACTTAATATTAAATTATTTATAATAAAAAAAAGTTCCATGTACACCCTCAGTGTATATCTGTATGTACATAATTGTCCTATTTATATCCTATATGTAAATATATTATTTTTAAATACTTTTGTACATAATGTTACAATAGAAGAACATTTTTGTAAGTAGCCTTTGTGATTTGAGCGGAAGATTCTTTGGGGAATATTTGGAATAGAGTTGGTTCTAGGAACCCAGAGATTTACGATTTCACGAGTGGTATGTAGCACGCATGGGTGAAGAGTTGCTCAGGAAACTCCTGATGGAAACCTCTCTACGGTACAAGAAGAAGAGGAAGGAAATAAATGGATAGGAGGGTTTGAAAAGAGAGATTTATTTAAGTTTTTATACTCGCAGTTTGTGTGTTATTTACTTACGAAAGTTCTCCCTAGATTTTTCATTCTAAAATCCTGTTGACTTTGCTAAGGGTCAGCCATCACTGAGTCAATCCTTTCATGTTCTGCCACATGTTTGGAGTTAACCAGTTAATATAGAACATTTCCCACTGCTTTGCATTCATTCTGAAGTAATGAAAAAAATCCTGTCCTCATAATCGAATATTTTTACTTGTAAGAATCGAAAAAATTTGGTTTTATGTCTGTCTGTCAGTCTTTCTGTTTTTAGTCAAATTATTGTTCGGATATAATCGATTAAATCGTTCGTACAATTTTGGTTTTCATTGATTTTTCGGATTGGCTCCATTTTAGATTCTTTCCATTACATTCTCTGACACATGCTTAAATGTATTTTCTTCCGCACACATTTTTTTCTAAACCAACAAATCAGGTAAGATATTCTGACAGTGTCTATTTAGATTCTTCAAAAAAAAATACAAAGTCATTCTTGTGATATTATTAAACACTTTTTTTATTGATAATTACTACAATCTCCCGCAAACTTCGTCAATGATTGACGAATACATTCATGATGAACACATTCATACCAAATATTAAATAAATATTATTTTATTTATTTATTTAATGTAATTTACAACTGTACAAAATAATACAATAAGTAAACATGTTGTATGTTTCATATACACTTTAATTATTAATTACACATTAATGTTTCATATACACATTAATTTAAATTAGAAGGTCCCGTGGCCATCTTCTTTTCAGACGGAGGATTATCAGGGATTGTTAAGGATGAAAGATTAAGAATTTGATGGTTTGGTGGCCCCAGAACTCAATTCCATGTGTCCAAATTAGTCTGATTATCGTAGTGTATACTAATTTTTGCACTGAATGGGAAGTTTAGAGCGTTTGTCAAGTAAGTGTTGTAGCAATCGGAATCTACGAGCAGTTTTTTGTCGTTTCAGCTTTGTGTGTGGATTCCAAACTAAATATTAAAAAAATCTTTATATGTATATAAATAGAGAAAAAAATAAAACGAAAATAATCAAACTAAGTAAAACAATTATATGGAATATTTACAATCTCGACCTGAGGATCCCCTAGCCCACTCTATACACCACGCATGAGGGGTAGAGCAGAGCCCTTCGAAATCCCAACGCATCCCTCTTACTGCGTCACTGGTAATGAGCCAGTGGAGGCTGAGTAATTGTGCTAACTGGCCTTTGCTGGAACTCCAACAGTCGATTTTGGGTGGAACTAGATAAGGATTGAACTGAAGGATTAGGATGATTAGAAAGGTTTATATGGATTTTTTTCTTGTAATATTGGAATATAATTTAATATAGTCCCTTACCAGTATGAAATTCTTAAGGACCCAGCTTTTATTACTGTAATAATACGGGTCTATGGCCAGACCAGAGGGCCGATATTATTTTTATTTTATTTTATTTTTTAATAATGGCTATACTTATAAGTTCCGTCGATTGACAAAAGATTGTAAGCTGTTAAATCTAATTTTGTAAATTTGATCATTGGATAACCATTTAACTGTAAAGTAACAGTGACTTCATATGAGTAGTCATCACATATTTTGTTTATTACAAAAATGTCGGGGTTTTGCCAAAAAAGCATCATTGTGGAAACTTTTGATTTACATTTTTAAATTGAAGAAGTTAATAATACCCCACTTATTCCTGTCGAACAGATCCGTTACTTAGGACTACATCTCGACAAACCACTGACATGGAATCCTCATACAAGACTAAAAAGACAAGAAACTGCTCGTAGATTCCGACTATTGCAACATTTACTAGACAAAAGGTCTAAATTGCCAATCCATTACAAAAGACTGATCTACATGACTATTATAAGGCCTATCTGGACATACGGAGTTGAGCTTTG
>NW_027109908.1:429332-430515 GCF_000696795.3 Halyomorpha halys
ACTTGTTTCTAACCTGGCTTCTCTTTCATTACCTAATAATCCTCCTAAGCCTCTGAAAAGAAGATGGTCTCGAGATCTTCTTCTCTAGAAATGTTATTGGAGTTCTATCAGTGGGTAGATTCCCCACATGTTTTTATCATGTTACTATGTCACCTACAGCAAATTTACTTGTTGTATATATGTGTATACAGCTGTAAGTATCAATAAATAAATTATTAAAAAAAAAAAAAAAATTGAAAGTCTGTAGCTGAGGCACCGATTTCTTTTAGAAACATAAAGTGAGGTTGCTAAAGTCGTCGAGTTTAAAAGTTTAAAATTGTTGATTTTGACTGGGACGACAAAGAACGCTGTGTTACCTTTTTCGAGAGCCACAATGCAAGATTTTCCTCCTGCCAGGTAAAATATGCGCTGGGGATAAATATTTATGGATTGGAAATATTGATTTAATAAAATAAATAAAAAACATGAGGAAATATTATGTAGACAAAATGAGTCAAAAATAAGAGAAAAATACATAAATAAGTAAATAAAACAACATTGTTTAAAGATATATTGAACAAAAAAATTAATATTGTAGGAAGAATAATTGAATTGAAGTTGGCGGTCAATAAAGGAATCAAAATAGTAAAAGAAAACTATTTATTGTTATCCAATGTTTCGCCCCACTTTGCAGGGCTTCATCAGCACTAAATGAAAAAACAAGATACAAACATTTTAGAGTTAACAAAACATTAAAATAAAAACATTTCAAATCACTTGTGATGTAAAAAAAAGAATTAACTAGGTGTAATAAAAGTTCTAAATACAGATCTAAACTAATAAATTGTAGGAGATTACTCATTAAAATTAGTTAAAAAAATGGCAAAGAGGTAGGTGTAAAAGGTAGAACAGATAGGTGAAGTAGATATGGCATAGGTGAGGTAAAAGGGGATATTTAGAAAATTGATAAAAATAAACAATAATCATAGGTGTTAGATTGAAACACAGCGAAAGAGTGAGAAAATTTTGAATACTGAGATATAGAAAAGTGTCCCCACTTCCGAGGCTAACCCTTAGGAAGGGTAAGATTGCTTATAATAAGGGTATTCATGATGTGTTAAATGTTAAATGTTTTACCATGTTAAATGTTATAACTATAAGATTGTGAGCAGCCCTATTTGAAGTCATGTTAAACGTTAAATGC
>NW_027109908.1:432785-434292 GCF_000696795.3 Halyomorpha halys
ATGAAATTACATTGTTTTTTTTACTGTTTTTTTTCTCAAATGTATCATTAAAATTATCCATTCTGGTTTAATAACAGGGATATGAATACCACAAACACACGGAAGACCTGAGTTGTCACAACAACAAAAATGGCGGCGATCTCAACTGGTCTATTGTGTGACGTCATTTCACAGACCTGGTAACAGACTCTCAGCCATGTTAACTGTTATTTCGTTTTACCACGGCAAAAGAAGGCAATTTTTTTCGATTTAACATGAGTTTTTCCATTTAACATGTTAAACTAAAGATCATGAATACCCCTAATATAGGTAGGGCCTAGGAGGTAGGGACATTTTTCTATACCTGCGAAACATTGGTTAACAATAAATAGTTTTTACTATTTTGATACTTTTATTGACCATCCGGACTATCTTCCTACAAATTACTTCATACGACGAACTATCTTCTTCCTAAAAAAAAAAATAATATAGTTTATAGTGAAAAAACTGAGAAATGTGCTCTGAGTCTATTATGGCCTCGTCCAGCAGAGAAATGTTGTGGTGACTTCTTGAAGAAAAATAAAATGAAGCCCGTTTGTTGTTAGTGTGGCTTGGCCAGATGCATACAATGGACTGATAATAGAGCCATTGTAGGGATCTGAAGCCTGTATTGTTTATAGGCTTAGTATTATAGCAATGTTTATAATCTGGATTGCGGCCCGTTGATGTAAAATAAATCGCACCGTAGTCATGATGTGTTGAATACAAAATGTTTTAGCATGCTATATGTTATAATTATAGGAATGTGAGCTGCCATATTCTAAGCTGATGTTATTTGCAAAATGCAGAGGAGCTGATTTTCTGGGCAACTTGTTGTATCCTTTCCTTTCTTTTATTCTAATTATTATTTTTATCCATTTATTTGTTAGATCCTAACCCATTAATTCTTAATCTTTCATCCTTAACAATCCCTGATAATCCTCCGAGGCGTCTGATTTGAAGATGGTCACGGGACCTTCTAGTTTAAATTAATGTTTAAAGTACCACCAATGGGTGGTTCCTTCCCAAGATTTTCAAGTGTATATGAAACATACTACATATTTACCTGTCGTATTATTTTGTACAGTTGTAAATTACAATAAATAAATAATAATAATAATATTTGTTAGAGTTTTAATAACCTCTTAAACAAAAACCATACGAACTACGAGGAACCTTTTTTTTTTTTTTTTTTTTTTTGATATTTACAACTGTATAAAAAAATACAACCAGTAAATTTGATAATAATGACATAATGATATGATACAGGATGTAGAAAAATTAGCCAGTAGTAGAACTCTAAAAACAGTTTACGATATAAGGTCACGAGGCCATGTTCTTTTCAGGCGCCTCGGAGGATTGCCCGGAATGGAAGAGGAAGCAAGGTTAGAAACTGGTGGGTTTGGGTGGTTAGGGAGTTTATTATGGAAGGAATAATATCGGGTTCGGGCTAGATCGGTTACATAAGGAACATTTAGGTCTTTATGGA
>NW_027109908.1:435632-436475 GCF_000696795.3 Halyomorpha halys
TATTTTTATCCTCCAATTTCGACACCATTCTTCGAGGATTGTGATGTGGGACTGGAGAGTTTGGGATGCAATCAAAGGGTTATTACTAACTGTGAGCACACATGTGTCATCAGCATACGTGTCGAGGAACTAACCTATCAAAACGAAAACAGACAAAATGGTGTGGAGCTCAGCTGTACCTATGTATGGCATGACGTCATTTTCCCTTTAGCTGACCAGATAACTAAATTTCAGCCATAATATATGGTTGATAGCATATATCATTTTAATATGTTAAAATAAGGAAATGCTTTTCCATTTAAAACAACTTTATCCATTTAATAAGTTAAACTGAAGATCACGAATAGGCCTAATGTATTCTAACATTTTGAAAGGAATTCTCAAATTGTTCTATAGCCGGTTAAACACTTAAACTATTTTGACAATTTCAGACTTATACTACTTTTTCCACTTTATTTATAAAACAACAGCAGACCCGGCACCTTGGTGTATTTGAGGATGTATATACATTAATTGAGCACTAATGAAAATTTGATATCAATTAATATATAGACGGAGTGATAAGACGGTAACTATAGTAACATCTAACTTCGCTGTTATATTAGTAATATTAGTTCGATTTAATTAATTTATTTCTATTCATTGAGAAAACTTACTTATTCATCATGTTGACTGACCTACCAGATAGTGGTAAAAGATTGTTTAGGAATGAAACAAAGTTGATATAAGTTTTATCTCATTGAGGAACTTTTTTTTTTTATTTATTTAATGTAATTTACAACTGTACAAAATAATACAATAAGTAAATATGTTGTATGTTTCATATACACTTGAAAATCTTGG
>NW_027109908.1:436870-437257 GCF_000696795.3 Halyomorpha halys
CATATCTGTTTTGGGCCAATTCTGCAACGAATGGGATGTTAAGGTCTTTGTGAATGAGTTTATTTGTAACGTAATAAGGAGCATCAAGGATTTTGAATTGTAGAGGAACTCTTAAATAAGAAGATTCGAAAAATTGGAAAATACAACTTTTTGTCCAAAATATTAGCATTTGATTTCTTTTGATGGATTAAAAAATATAAATAACTTCAATACTTCTCAACCAATCTACACCAAACTTGGTCGTGGTTTAGGGCTGTATTAACTGAACCAAAGGGGACAAAACAGATCTAATTAAACAAATTAAAATCGGTGATATAAAATAAAATGTTTAAAGTGTTTTTCATAATTGGAAACTAATATTTCGCCCTTAGAGAGGCATTAGAGAGG
>NW_027109908.1:437417-444911 GCF_000696795.3 Halyomorpha halys
ATTCATTCATGCTGTCCAAATACATCGGGTTGCAACATTACACAGCATACTAATCAATCCGTGATCGGACATATATAAATCCCATATATTTTCATGATATAATAAAAAGAAAGAAAACAGTTTTTTTCCCCACAGTTTCCTTTTACAATCAATTCCAGTCCATACACTAAATAGAAATATTTCAATTCATTCCTTTTTTCTTTCCCTTTCTTGCTCGTTCGATTTCACAATTTTTATTTCATTTGATTGACTAATTCACTCTCACGAATTTACTCTCTCAGATCCTCTCCAGTGACCCGTTTAACAAATCCACAATTAGACGGCAATGTGAGATCAAACCGGTAATAATAGTCACAGCAGTAGATCAGTTTACAGAACAAAACTAATTCATAGATTTAAGGGAAAATATAATAAAAAGTTAGTTAATAGATACTTTAATGGATATATAAATTTTATGGATAAATAAGTTTAAAAAAATTAATAAATAAAAATAATAAAATAAAATAATTTAATGAATAAATAAGGTAAAACACACAAATCGACAGTCCCACATACTAAAATAAATAAATACAGTGAAGTCTCAGTTATATGAATATGAGGGGTACCAAAAATTCTTCGTATAAGTGAATATTTCGTGTAAGTGAATACGCAATACATATTATGTATGTATATTTTTGAGAATTTTTTCTCGTAATTAGTAGGTACATATACGTATGTTGTATGCAGTTGAAAGAAAAACAAAGTAAAGTGAAAAAACATTTATTTATTGTATAAAAATTTAATTGATCTTTAATCCGAATTTTTTAATTTTTGACAAAAAAATTGTGTTATGTTTGTTTCATGTGCCTTTTGGCTGTATACATCATTCTTTCGCATTCTGTTAAGGTGTCAGATTCCTTCTCGCTAATTTCTTTCGCATATGTAAAACGTTTTACATCCTCAAATGCTTCTAGAGCTTCTGCAAAAATGGAAGAGGCAAAGGATCTTCGTCATCTGAACCGTTTTTCACGGTATTTTTCGTCCTTTGTCTTGCCACGGAAGAAAAAAAAATCGTAGAACTGAATAAAATTTACTAATATGTCCATAAAGCGGGTCCAAACTTTCCTTCTTATAACTAAGTTTCGTATAAATGGATAATTACATACACATAATTCAGGGATTTTCGCAGGGGATTGAGAAATTCTTCGCATAACTGAATGTTTCGTATAAGTGAGTTTCGTATAAGTGAGACTTCACTGTAAATAAAACAATGAATAATCTCCGAGCTAATTCCCATGCAGGTGATGGTGTATGACCCCCAGGGAGTCCAAAATAATATTTTCCACCAAGATCGCAATATCCCCGATGCTAACACCTAGGCCTTCTAAGAAGCTCCTTGTTCTATCTGGTATTGTTCCCGGAGATCCAAACCAGGGCCCTGTTTCATAATGAAAACTAATAGTATTAGTTAATAGTACAAATGTAGAAACTAGTGTGGTAATTATACTAATACTTATTTTTTTCATGATAGGGATGACTATTAGTGATATTACAGGAATTAAAAAATACTAAAGTACAAGTCAGTGTAATTGAATTAAGATAAATCTACAAGACTAATAGTATTAGTTTGTACTTTATTATGAAACAGGGCCCAGATCGAAATCTAAGCGATCAAGATCCAAATATATATAAATTAATGTAGGTAAAATAGGAGACATTCAGCTGTATTAAGGTGGGAATTGAATAAAATGTAGAAGAGTTATGAACGATTATATGAACAATTATCACCGGAATAAAAAAAAGAAAATTATATAAACATATAAAAGTGAAAATTTATTAATTTTTTATTTCTTTGAAGAATGTTATTTGAGGGTTTCGGAAGATGCTATAAACGTCTAGAGAGAGAGAAATACTACTTTATTTATTTATCTATGCTGCCTAAATACATTAGGTTGCCATCTCACACAGCATACTTATCAATCCGTAATCGGACATATATACATTACACATACATGGTATATTCATAAAAAAAAAAATACAATAATAGGATATAATAAACAATTTTTTTTTTCACCCCTACAGTTTCCTTTTACAATCCATTTCGGTCTGTAGAACAAATACAAATGTTTCATTCATTCCTATTTTTCTTTCTCATTTCTGCTCAATTATTCAATTCACCCGATCAACAAATTCGCTTTCCGGATTTATTCATTTATATTTATTTATTTATTCCTAGTATTAATAAAATAATTTAATGAATAAATACGTTAAAACCAATTAATAAAAATAAAAATATAAAAAAAAAAATTATATGATCAAGTTTACTGAAATCCTCAAGCATTTTTTAAATTTTTAGTGAGTAGAAATTCATTTAATAGAATCAGTGATACATTTTTTCTTATTTTTTGGAAAGAGACAACTCCAGTGACGTACAATAACCATAAAAAAATTTACAATTTTTGAGCTATGCACAAAAATGCATAATTTTGTTCATAATTTTTTTATTTTACCGATAAAACATCCTGTGTATTTAGTAAAAAGTCCCTTGGCAATCAGATGGACGGTATGCCAGCCCATAATGAACGAACAAATTGATATTGATTCTTGTAAATTAGTTAATATTAATGGCTTGTTGACTTCAGTTGTTTATTACTTTGAAATAATTAGTCTTTAGTTTTGGAATTATTTAATAATATACCAACAATTTTTATTAATGAGATATATTTAGTAGAGGTTGAAATGTTCTTGAATTGGTTTTTGATTCACCACTTTCATCTTCCAATTTCCTGGGTTGTTATGAATGAGCTAAAAATAAAACACTTAATGCTGATGGAGTTCTCTTCAAGTTAAACAAACAAACCAGTTTATGCTGCCATTAATTTTGGATCGTTTTATAGGTTCCTTAATGTGTTTTTGTTATTGATAGAAGTCTATTAATAAAGATCAATTTTAACTATCTAATATTCAAAGTTTTTTTGCATAGCGGCGTGTAAGATTGTAGGGCTTAGTAACGAGTAGATCCCTAAAATGTTAATAAACACTGAACCAACGGGTAAACGTCTGAGGGGTAGACCGAAACGTAGATGGGAGGATTGTGTTTGGAGGGGCATCACTGGAAAGATGTATATAGATTGGCCCTTATAAGGGCCAAATATTAATTTCGAATAAAGAAAAAAATTTCAACCTTTTTATTTTATATTGTTGATTCTAATTTGTTTAATTTGACTCGGTTAGACTTTGGTGTAGTTTATAGAGCCCTAAATCAATACCAAGTTTGGTGAAGATTGGTTGAATATTGTTGAAGTTATTTATATTTTTTAATAAACATTTCTGTTTTGCTCCTCATAGTACAAGAGCCGGGAAGAAAAAAAGGCAGTTATCTCACCCCAATTATCGTTTACTTCAATAAAAACTATGTATAATTACTAGTCAAAATTGACGAGTCTGCCAAGTATAGGTAGGGGGATTAAAAATTGCGGCTGTTTCAAACCATAAAAAACCATTGATTTTTCATTCGGAGCTCTATATCTTAAAAACTACCAACAACACAATCCAAGTGAACATTATTAAAAGAAGAGTAAATTTGCTGAAATATTAGCCATAAAAGAGCTATTTACGTCCAACAGTTTTCGAGATATAGCTTTTTAGAAAGCAACATTTCTTAAAAATCTACTGAATGATTAGTAGTTAGTTAATTTATTTTGAGAATTCTATGTCTCAGGAACTATGTGACGTACAAATATCTATTAGCACTCAAATTAAAGCTAGTTTAATGGATTATAAAAAAGTTTATGACGTTTACTTTCGTAGGAATAGTAGTTTTCATGCTAAAATAAATTGGTTTATAGTAGTTTAGGCAATAAGTTTGATTTATGAAAAACTTCATTTCAGAAACCATTGAAGACACAAATGTCTGCCAGTAGTTTTAATGATATTTGACAAAATAAACTCACAAAATGTTAATTTCTAGTTGTTCGTATAAAATGTTGGGTTTCTGAAAAAATATATCTCTAGATACATAAGACGCACATATGTCTGCTAATACTCAAAATAAAGGAAATTTAACTTAATAATAAGTAGTTTATGACACCTATCTTCGTAGAGGTAGTAGTTTTTATGATATTCACAAATGAATATAAATTTGGCAGATAAAAATTTGTCGGAACAACTATAAATCAATTTATTATACCAAATTTCATGTAAACTATTACTCCTACGAAGATAAACATGATAAACTACTTTATACCTCATTAAACTAGCTTTAATTTGAGTGCTAATAGACATCTGTACGTCAAATGATTATTGAGATATAAATTTTTCAAAATAAATTTTTTTTTTTAATATAACATTTTTATGAAATGTTGCTTTTTAAAAAGCTATATCTCGATAACTATTTAATGTAAATAACTGTATTAGGGCTCATAATTTAGCAAATTTACTCTTCTTTAAATGACGTTCTCTTAGGTTTTCTTGTGTTGTTCCTACTTTTTGAGATATAAAAATAGATAGAAGATAGAAAAATTAGTTTTTTTATCGCTTTGGAACAGCCGCCATTTTTATTCCTCCTACCTATACTTAGCAGACTCATAAATTTTTACTATTAATTATAAGTAGTTTTTATTAAAGTAATCAAAAATTGGGGTGAGATAACTGCCTTTTTCTCCTCTTGAGCTCTTGTACTATCATAAGCATGTATTGGTTTAATTGATATTACCAAACCATAATAATAAAATATATGTAGAAGTTAAATTTTAACTAAATACAATATTTTATGATCAAATTTCATAAAATCTTTTTACCTCCTTTAAATTTTTTAAATATAGTAATAGCGTAGCATTGCCAGGACAGCTAATTGAACTATAAAATATATAGGATTGTCATTAATTCCGCTTTTGTAACAAATGTTTTCAATTAACTGTCAGATGGCTGGAATAGTATAAACTTTAGTATCAGATATTAGTTCAATAAAGGGCAGAAAAGTAATAAAATATTTTATCGCTTTGCTATACATCAGGAAAATAAACGTTTTTTATTTATTTATTTTTTTAATCTTAATCGGATCTTTTATATAAAAAATTAGCTTTTAGCATTTTACCAACTGTAAATTTTTAGTTTGTTTACTTACTAGTAACAACAGTTATGTTTAGTGTTCATGCAAGAGGAATTTAAAAAAATAAAATTATGTCCTATTTGTCGAAAATATTCATTATCATTTCACGTTGTCGAGGTGGTGGTGAGTAATTAATTAGTTCTCTCTCCAATTTAAGATGAGACGCATTCTATACCATATGGCCTTTAGTGAGTTAGGTAGCTGGTTAAGAGATGGATTGATAGATTGAGTCCTACGGGTACTATTCGTAACTACTTATAGAATGTGGATACTTCACTCAGTAGGGAACCAGCCGATCGGATGACAAGTCCTACTGGGATTAGCTGTGGTTCCTAGCAGAAAGGAATAAAAGTTTTTGAGAGGGAGAAAGATGCAGAGTGAAATAAAAATCCAGTATACATTTCCAAAAATACCCTTAGAATGTACTATCCACTTTGTACATTGTTGCTTACTGCTTCCTAAGGAGGAAAATTTCCTAGAAGGGAACTGCTTCTTCAATCATTATTTGGACTCAAAGACCCTCGAAAGGTATATTTCCGTCGGTTGCTGGATGAAAAATTTCACGATCATAAAACTTGCCCTTACTGTATATTTCATTAAAAGACTAGCGGACCCAGCAATGCTTAGCTATTGCTATTTTTAAGAATGTACTATCGTAAGTCATTTATTATCCGCAATGTAGTTATAAAATTTTATTGTAATGAAATAGGAAACTTACAAGAACATCATTGTACGACATAGTCCCTTGCTTTTCAACACAATTGGTCAACACATCGTTGTACAAGTTCCATGGAGCCCTCATAAATGAAGGATTTCGGTTGAGCAACACAATTGATAATTTGTTATAAAATATTATATTTATATAAAATTAAACATTTACATATATTATTATGATTATGTCACATAAATAGTTTTTGAATAACAACACTCACTGTGCTTTAATATTAGTACTATATTTAAAACATTCAGATTGACTGACCTATCAACGTATGGTCAAAGATTATTTGGGAGTGAAACAAAGTTGATAGTCGTTTTTTGTACCTCAAGAAATTCATAAAAACGAATTTTCGAAAATTTTGGAATATTATAATTTTTTACTGCAAATTTTCCACCCTACACCCCCAATTAGATCCACATTCCACCCAAGGGCGCCAATTAGATCTAATTTGACAAATTAGAACCGGAAATATCAAATAAAATTTTTTCATTATTTGAAACTAAATAAAACCATCCATAAAGACCTAAATCATTATGTAACTGATCTAGCCCGAACCCGATATCATTCCTTCCATTATAAACTCACTAGTCACCCAACTAACAATGAAAGCGTGTTAAAAGACTTTTTAAAAGTAAAACAAATTTGAATTTTTTTAACATCTCAAGAAACCCTTAAATACAAATTTTCGAAAAAAATCATAAAAAAAAATTTTAGTTCAAAATTTTCGCACTTCATCGGCCTTTGGATTCCTTTTTAAAAATTAAAAAAATAGATATAACTACAATACTACTCAACAAATCTATCTACTATTTAACCAATTTAATTTTTAATTTCTTCTAATAATAGTATATGGTACTTTGAGACAATACTAAGAACGAATATGAAATGCTATTTTCTAAAAGAAAAAAATCTTGACCTACTTGACCCCGAGCCACATTATGTTTAAAAATATAATATAGCTTAATAGAATCAGTGATAGTTTTTTTCATATTGTTCGGAAAGAGAAAAATCGATTGATGTACAATAGCTATGAAAAAAAGCATAATTTCTGAGCTACAAACCAAAAACGCTTAATTTTGTTCATAAGTTGTTTTCTACTCGAGAATTCGAGGATTTCGTTATCTTTAAACCTTCCCAAACCGACAGGGAAAGTTTTGAAAAAAATAAAATCGATACAGTAATTCAAAAGTTTATTGTGGATGAAGATTCGATTTATACATAAACCTAATGATTATATCGTAATTAAACCTTGAATGTTGGATAATTAAAATTGATCTTTATTAATAGACTTCTATCAATAACAAAACACATTAAGGAACCTATAAAACGATCCAAAATTAATGGCAGCATAAACTCGTTTGTTTGTTTCACTTGAAGAGAACTCCATTAAGTGTTTTATTTTGAGCTCATTCATAACAACGCAGGAGATTGGAAGATGAAAGCAGTGTATCAAAAACCAATTCAAGAACATTCCAACCTATATTAAATATCCCATTTAAAAATGCTACAAACCAAAAACGCTTAATTTTTCGTTCATAACTTTTTTTCTATTTGAGAATTCGGGGAATTTCATTATCTTTAAATTTCCCCCATGGTTAAAGGGAACAGTTCGAAAACAAAAAACACCTAAATTGGTCCAATAATCCAAAAGTTTATTGTGGTCAACTATTCGAACATTTCCTTATAT